>NW_027206403.1:177500-437500 GCF_024711535.1 Dipodomys merriami | reverse complement strand
ATCGCGGTTCAAAGCCAGCCCGGGCAGGAGAGACCGTGAGACTCCTATCTCCAATAAAACCACCAGAAAACCGGAAGTGGCACTGTAGCTCAAGTGGTAGAGCGCTCGCCTTGAGCTGAAGAGCTGAGGGACAGCGCCCAGGCCGAGTTCAAGCCCCACAACCGACAAAAAAAAAAAAAAAAAAAAAACAGACTAATGATCTGGAGGAAGATCACAGAGGAGAAGCTGGAGGCTAAACAAACTCTGGCACAGAAATCGGTTTAAAAGATCCAGTGAGCAGTCATATGCTAGAGAATCACATCAAGTGTGCCATCAGAGAACAGAGACTTGGCCAGAGAGAAAAAATTCAAGCAGCTTGGTTAAGGAGACAGATCTGAGCACTTGCTGTTCTTTGCAGCTGCAGCTGCTGTGGCTGCTGCAGCGGCCTCCATATCAATAGAGAGTGCCCAGGACACAGACAACAAACACTGTGAACTAGTGGATTCTATTCACCACTGGCAAGAACTGACAAGGAAGACGTGAAGGACCTTTACGATGAAAACTTTAAAAACCTGAAAATGGAATTAAAAACAAAACTTAGGATGTAGAAACCCTCCCCCCCCCAAAAAAAATGCTCCTGGATTGGAAGGAACAACATCGTGAAAATGGCAATATTTCCAAAGGCTATGTACAAATTCAATGAGGTACCTATCAATATTCTGACGTCTTTCTTCAATGAAATAGAAAAGGAAATCCAAAAATTCAAATGGAAGAATAAAAAACCCCAAATAGCAAAAATGAGTCCTTACAGAAAGAACATTGCTGGAGGAATATAAATACCAAACTTCAAACTCTACTACTAAGCGATAGTCACCAAAACAGCTTGGTACTGACACAAGAAAAGACCTAATTACCAATGGAATAGAACTGAAAACCCAGAAATGAACACACAGACTTTCAGCCATGTAATCTTTGATGAGGAAGCTTAATAAATAGAATGAAAGAAAGACAGCCTCTACAGTAAATGGTGCTGGCAAATTTGGTTAATTGCCTGTAGAAAACTAAAGCTAGATCCTTATATATCACAACATCATCACCAGCATCAACTCCATATGGATCGAAGACATCTAAGTCAAAGCAGGCACTCTGAAAAAATTATTGGACTGAATAGGAGAAACACTAGTTTTCCTTAGCACAGGCCAAAATTTTCTTAATAGAGACCCAGAAACACAACAAATCAAAGAAAAGTTGGACAAATGGGATTGCATGAAGAAGCAGAGCTTCTGCATGGCAAAGGACATAGCTAGCAAGCGCAGTAGAAAGCCCACGGACAGGGAGAAGATTTTCACTAGCCATACAACAGATGAGGGTCTCATATCTAAAATATACATGGAACACAAAAAATTAAATCCCCCAACTACAAATCTTCAAAGAAACAACTGCCTGATAAAAAAGTGGACTAGAGACTTAAAGAGAAACTTCTCTGAAGAGGAAATAAAAATGACCAATAGACCCATGAAGAAATGCTCAACCTCCCTACCCATGAAATAAATGCAACTGAAAACAATACTGAGATTCCACCTCAACCCAGTTAGAATGGCTATGATCAAGAACTCTAATAACAACAGATGCTGGAGGGGATGTGGCCAGAAGGGATCCCTACTACATTGTTGTTGGGAGTGTAAACTTGTTCCACCACTTTGGAAAGCAGTATGGAAGTTCCCCAAAGACTCCACATAGAACTCCTCTCTGACCCAGAAATCCCACTTTTGGTCATTTACCCAAATGATCACAAACATGGCTATTCTAAGGCTACCAGCACAACTATGTTTATTGCAGCATTATTTACCATAGCTAAGCTATAGAACCAACCCAGATGTTCCTCAGTAGATGAAAGGATCAAAAAATGTGTCATATATATACAATGGAATTCTATGCCTCCATCACAAAGAATGACATTGCCTCATTTGTGAGTAAATGGAAAGAGGTGGAAACAATTATATTAAGTGAACTAAGCCAGGTCCAAATAAACATAGGTCCCATGGTTTTCCATATTTGCAATAACTAATATATGTTTGGGACAAGCAGAAAAAGTCAAAAGCTATGTACACATGACCATACAAGATGATGTTAAGCGAAATGAACCCCAAGATAGAGACATAAACATGCTCTTTCTTGCTTGCTATTGTTTCTAAAGTATTTATAATGTACCATGTGATTTTTTTGTTTCTTTTTATGTTCCTTCCAAGGGTATAACCCCTGTTTTCACAGTATTTGATGTCGGTGCCCTGCATCTTGTATATACAGTTCTCTAATGCAGGGAGTGGAATGGAAAATACAAAATGCTTAAATGAGAATACAGGTTGATCCATTGTAACAATGAGATGAACTTTACAACTTCAGTGGCAGGGGGTGGGGGTGGGGAGTTTGGGCAGGGTAGTTGTGGAGGTGTGAGGTTAGTGATGTTAGGGGAAAAACAAAGGATGAGGCAAAAATGCTCAATAGGAAATGTACTCATTATCTTGATCATGTAATTCTAACCCCTCTGTACAATGTTCTTACAATAAAAATGTTCAAAAAAACAAATGTTCTCATAACATTATGTATGTAATTGTATCTCCTCTGTACATTATCTTGATGGTAAAATTAAATTTAAGAAACAGCAAAGAAAAAACAGACAACACTTGTCACCATCGAACCAATAAGATCTGAGCCCCATCCCCCCCATTCTCCTCTCTGATTAATGCTATTTCTAACTTTCCTTAAATGTGAACAGGTTTCCCTTATTTGCAATAACTAGTGAATGTCTGTGACAAGCAGAAGCGGTCAGATAAGTTGATGTAAGGCTAAATGAACCCCAAGATAATGATTCAGTGTTTTTTTTTTCTTTCATGCGATTGTTTCTACCATATTTATAAATTATTTCCTTGTTGCTTTGTATGTCACTCCCTCATAGTATAACCCCTGTTTTCACTGTACTTGATGTTGGTATAGTTTGTGGAGGGGAAGGGAAAAAACAAATTGTTTTTAAGGATACAGGTAGACCCATTGCAACAATGAGATGTACAAGACGTTATGTCGAAAAAAGAACTTTACAACATTGGTGGAGGGGGCAGTGAGAGGGTGGAGGGGGGTGGGTGGGGGAGATGGGAAGGGATGGGAAGGGGAACTAAAGGAGGAGGCAACAATGCTTGATTAGAAATGTACTCATTACCTTCTCATGTAACCCCTCTATACGGTATTTTCACAATAAAATATATGTATATGTATATATATATATATATATATATATATATATGTATATATATATATATATATATATATATATATTTAAAAACAAACATAAAAATCTGAACAGATGGTGCATCCAGTGCTGTTTCTTTTAAGCATGCTGCTGTCTTCTAAAACTACAGAATTTTAAGGAATCGTGGAGGAGCAGGGATCCCACTGAAAAGGAACTCTAACAAAATTAAAGCTCCTTTCTAACATTGGCAATTTAGGACAATTCACCCTCCTATGGGCAGATGACAGACTTACAGGAGTAAGAATGTGCATGTTCTTTGCAAATATTCTATCTGTCCTTAGCCACCATCTTGTCCTCCTCCACAATGTGCTGGCTCATGTTGCTCTACATATTTAGAAGTTCTTTGAAAGTCAGAATCCAGTAAGCCAGTGACTTTTGTAGT
This sequence comes from Dipodomys merriami, assembly GCF_024711535.1. Lineage (NCBI taxonomy): Eukaryota > Metazoa > Chordata > Mammalia > Rodentia > Heteromyidae > Dipodomys > Dipodomys merriami. Next base: position 433,835 of record NW_027206403.1, on the reverse strand, counting down.
TCCTGCTTTTAAACACAAGAAAGAGGGTATAAAGGAAGTCTTCACTCTATTTGATGTTGGTATAACTTGTGCAGGGGAAGGGAAAAAACAAATTGTTTAACTAGGGATAAAGGTGGCCCCATTGCAACAATGAGATGTACAAGTATTTATGTTGAAAAAACAAACTATACACTTTGGTGTGTGGGGGGAGAATCGGGGGGAGGGGGTGAGGACGAGAGTATGGGAAGGGATGGGAAGAGGAAACAAAGGAGGCAACAATGCTTAATAAGAAATGTACTCGTTATCTTACCCATGTAATTGTAAATCTTCTGTACGGTATTCTCACAATAAAAAAATAAAATATAAAAAAAGAAAGCCTTCAACTCTAGCTGCTGCTGTTCCCATACCTATAAGATAATCCTTTGGTTAGACTCAAGGGGAGGAGGACCAGTCAAGGAAAGGGACCATAGGAATGAAGACCTACCTTGGTGGCCAGCCTCAAACCAAGTTGCTCTGAAAAGAACATTCTTCCTGCTTTCCTTTTCATTGCCTCAGTATTTCTCTAATGTTTATACAACTCACTCTGTTTTAAAATATAGGTCAACATCTCAATTAAGAGAACAGTGAAGTTAATATTTAGTTGAAATATATTTAATAACGCCATATGTATTTAAAAGGTGTAAATAGGTGGCATCTTTTTTTAAAAATCTGAGGAATGCAGTGCTAAAGTCGTCATCACATGCAATTTCTCTTCAACTGGCATTATTTTTTGGCTAACTTTTGAAATGAAAAAGTGTAAAAAAATTTTAAAAATATAATTAGTGCAGATTTATCAGCAAAAAATTCATCTGGCTGTGGATACATAATTTGTTGCTTTCTCTATTTTTCTTTGTGGTGGCTATCAAACAGAATTTTAGGAAAACATAGGCAAACTATCAGTCGCCATACCCTTGATGATTTGGGTTCTATTTAATTTTTTGTCCTGATCCTGGGACTTGCACTCATTGCCTGTGCACTGTCCCTAAGCTTTTACTGCTCGAGGCAACTACTCTAAAACTTGGGCCATAGTTCTACATCCATATTTTTGGTTGTTAATTGGAGATAAGACTCACAGACATTCTGTCATTGGGTCCAACTTCAAACCAAGGTTCCTATATCTCAGCCTCCATAATAGCAAGGATTATAACCATGAGCCACTGTTAGCCACATTGTGTCTTTTTTAGAAGCAGCTGTAAATAATAATAATAGAAAACTATCACTATAACTAAAGGCTCAAACCTGTAATCCCCTAGCTATTTCAGAGGCTGCGATCTATAGGATCATAGTTTAAAGGTAGACTGGTCAGATAATTCAGAGTTTTTTAATTTTTTTTAACCTGCTGGCCCCAGAGCTTAAATTCATGCTTTGGCACTGTATATGAGTTGCTTTTCATTAAGGCTAGTGTTCTACCTATTGAGCCACAGTGATACTTGCAGCTTTTCCTGAGTAGTATATTAGAGGGAAGAGGTAAGGAGACCACCCAGTCTGGCTCCAAACTACCACCTAAAATCCTAAGCCTCCAAAGTAGCAAATCAGATATTATTATTTTCAACTAAACAGCAAAAATAAACAGACTGGAGGTATGGTTCAAGTGTTACAGTTTCAGCCTTGAATGGAAAAAGTTAAGGAAATTTAAGCCCCAGTACTGGCACATATGCACACAAAAGCATGTAGATACATGCATACACAGGGTCCTATATTCAATTCCCCGGGATGAAAAAAAGATTAAAATATTAAATTAAATTAGAAGGACAAAAATAAGTAATTTAAACAGTATTTTTTTAAAAACAAAACACTATGATAGCCAGGTGCTGGTGGCTCATGCATTTAACCCTAGCTTCCCAGGAGGCTGAAATCTGAGGATTTTGGATCAAAGCCAGTCCTGACAGGAAAAGTCCATGCGACTCTTATCTTTAATAATCCACTCAAAAACCTTGAAGTAGTGCTTTAGCTAAAGTTGTATCGTGCTATTCTTGAGCTGGAGACCATAGGTACTGAGCCCAAGCCTAGAGTTGAAGCCCATGACCAAGAAAAAACAAACAAACAAATAGAAAATAAAAAAAACTGCCATAGCTGAATTGTGACTTAGGTTTTAGAATACTTTCTTCCCATAAACGAGGTATGAGTTCAATCCCCAGTGTTGTTCATACCAAAACAACCCAATAAAAGCACACCAATAACTATCTAACAAAAAATATATCATACTTTGTAAAGAAGATTAAAACTTACAAAAATAATTGAAATAGAGCTAACATGTGACTCCTATTAAACACCAAAAAAAAAAAAAGGCAGAACTTGAGCTGAGGCTCAATAGCCTGCTAGCTTCTAAATAAAAACAAAATACCAAAAACAAAACAACCATCAGAGAGAGTCCACAGGCCCTGAATTCAAGCCTCTCCCAACCCCCAAAAGAAAAAACACTCAGGAGTTGAGTTTTTGTTCCTGCAAGCTTTGAGCAAAAAACAAAATCCCAAAATCTCATGGACAGTGAAGTAGTGTGGCATAAATTGTAGAGCCTGCTAGTTTTGATCTAAGAAAACAAGCCAGGTTTCTCTGGCTCATTCCTGTAATACTTGCTACTCATGAAGCTTCCCACAATGGGAAGCCAGTCCAGGCTGAAAAGTCCCCTGGTGACTGTTTTTTTTCCAATTAAGTGGAAGTGGCACTGTGGCTGAAAGTGGCAGTGTGCCTGCTTTGTCCCTGACAGACAATACCTAGGCACTGAGTTCAATCCCCACAACTGAAAATAAATAAATAAATACTGAGTGTGAATAGCTAGGCCCTAATAATAAAGGACATGAACTTTAAAAAGGGGGGAAGGCAAATCAAATAAATGAAAAGGTGCAAAAATAAGCAGATTAAAGATTTCTAAATCATGGCTCAAAACTGCAATCTTACTTGCTCAGATTTCTGAAAACTAAGGATCGTGTTTCAAAGCCATCCTGGGCAGAAAGTACAGGAGACTTATTTTACTGTGTTCAGTACTGGGACTTGAACTTGCTATGATTTCCTTATGGCTAGAGGTCTACTTATTCCTACCTCGTGGTGGTTAATTAGAGATAATTTTCTTATTGATTTTCTTGCCCAGTTTGGCTTTGAACCATGATTCTCAGATTTCAGTCTCCCCTGTAATGTTCTTGGCTTGCTGTTGATATTCTAATCTCCTAGTAACCACAGGAAAAGCAGAAGCTGAGCTGTGGCTCAACTAGTGAAACCTGCCACCATTAAGGTAAAAATAAATAGAACCTCAAGGAGAGGTTCTCAGGCCTTAATTTCCAGAACTAACAACCAGCACTCAATTTAAAAACAAAAACAAAAACAAAAACAAAAACAAAAAAAAACCCCTCAGTCACCATTACCTGAGTTTGAGCCCTAGAAGAAGAGCTACAAAAAAGAGAAACAGCCTGTAGTTTACCTGTGGTCAAATGTGTAAAGCATAGTAGTTTCAACAGGAAAGAAAAAACTAAGCATGAAAGCTAGACCCTAAGAACAATTGTCAAAAAAACAAATAATAAATAACCTGAAAAGGTGAAAGAAAAGGTAATTAAAGATTTGTAAATGTTGACTCACACTTATAATCCTGAGTGCTAAAGTCACTGAAGTCTGAAGATCATGGTTCAAAGCCATCATGGGCAGGGAAGTCCATGAAACTTGCTTCAGTTTGTTCAGTCTAGGGACTTAAACTTGAAGTGTTTTGCTCATGGCTAAAGCTCTACTATCTTCTGCCTATTAGTGATTGATTGGAGGTAATTCTCATAGACTTTCCTGCCCAGGCTGACTTTGAATATTGATCCTCAGATTTCAAGCCTCACTGTACTGCCCTTGACTTCCCATGGGACTCTTGTCTCATATTAAACACTTAAAAAAAGGCAGAAGTGGAGCTGTGGTTCAAGTAGTAGAGCCTTCTACCTTTCAGTTAAATAAGTAAATCAATAAAACCTCAGAAAGAGAAGGGCAGAATGAGAGTGAAAGACAGGAAATCCTACACTAAGCAAAAGTAGGGAAATGTAAATATCACCCGTTGTGGAAGAAATAAATTCGATTGTCAAAGCAAAGCTTATAGAATTCACAAACTTTATAGTCCATGATAATGATAATTTGACTTGTGAAGGTTAAAATATGTTTGTGATTTCAACTAAATATCACTATTCCACAATTCTGTGAAATAAGAGAAATTAAGGTAATCACCTAATCCCAATAATAATAAAAACCACAGAAAGAGTCACCAGGCCTTAAATTCAAGCCCTAAGTCACTAACCTGTCCCAACTCCGACCAAAAAAAAAAAAAAAAAAAAAGACACTCTGACCAGGACCTGAGTTATTACACTAGGAGCAGAAGCCAAATGAAACAAAAAGTAGACTGTAGTAGTCCTATGCCCAAGTAATAAAGCGAGCTACTTTTAAGAGGAAAGAAAAAAACCTGTGTATGAAGGCTAGACCCTAAGCCCCTGACTCTTCCTATAATCGAAAGTGGATCAATCATGGAATCCAACAGTTTGTGCTTGCTCTTGGGATCACAGCTGAAAATGCCCCTTCCGTTCTAAGCCCTCCAATCAAAAATGGACGGCAGACTTGTTCTGGGCTTCTGGCACACAAGGACCTTGTGCAGAGGATGTTCCTCCTCTTCTTTCCTGGATCCCAGGGTTCAGCCTCTCTTGTGAGTCAGAGTGGGGAGTGGATGGCAGGATGACCAGATGATCCAAATAGAGTGGGAGCTGTGCTAATGGACTTGCAGCTGGCAGCTGGATGCCAGAGTAGGTAGGAACTGGTAGGGCCCTCTGATTACCCAGCAATAGTTAGATTGAGTTGGAGCACCTGCTGGCTCCACCTATAATCAAGTCCGCCCCACCTCCTCTGCCCCTGTAACAATCAGAGGTATAAATGGGGATCTGAGTTCACTGTGTCAGATTCCTGCTTCCCAGCTCTACCTGTTTGCCTCTGTGGGCACCACTGCTGAAGACATACATCCATCAGCTCTGCAGCCCTGCACCATGAGGGAGATTGTGTACATACAGGCAGGCCAGTGTGGCAACCAGATTGGCGCAAAGGTGAGCATGGCACTGGCCTAGGATCCAAGTCTCAAATTTAGGGGAAGGAGAAGGAGGACGGGTTGGAGTTTGGAGGTGGTGGTGGTCATGGCTAGGCTGAAGTAAGTGGGGCTCCATAGTGGTCCCTAACCTTCTGCAAATGATGTCCCCCAGATAGCTTCTCCAATTTCTCTAATTTGTGTGGCCCTGGTGGGTGTGGTTTTTAAACAAGGCTGGGGTGGTTTCAAATCCCTTGCATGTCTTAGTCTTACCTGAGACTCAAGTCTTTGTATTTAGTTTCCTGGGAATAGACTAATGCACGTTTGGTCTGGTTTGAATTCAAGGAATGCAGTGTTTTTGAGCTGAAAGATACAGACAATTCCCTTTGTGTTAACTGATGAGTGTCAGATAATTGAGAACAGGTCTTCTACCTTAATGCAAATTTCTCTGAGTTTCATGCCCCATCTCAGCTCCCTTAAGTTGGGTGTTTTCTAAATCATTGGTTGTTGTGTATGCTCTGAGGACACTTGGGGTTCTGGAGACCCTTCTAACTGAGTCTTCAAGTTACGGCTTTGGCAATTTCATGTCCATGTAAGGCTAGTTACTCGTCATAGAATACAAACAGAATATGGTACTGCATAAGATGGAATACTCATAGAACCCAGATGTCTTCTATTCAGCCAGATAACAAAGAGCTTAACAAAACTAAAATGCCACCCATTTCTGTGCTTTTTTTAATTTAGAAAATGTAATTATTTTTTACAAATATATTTGTGTCAACAGGACATGGGTTTCTTATAGTTACTTTAAAATGCATTGTTTGGACACTTAACATTCTAGGTCATAATACACTTCTATTTCTATCTCAGTTTTGGGAAATGATAAGCGATGAGCATAATATTGATTGCACTGGCAACTACTATGGAGACAGCCATTTACAGCGGCAGAGAATCGAGGTGTATTACAATGAGACAACTGGTGAGTGTCTCCCATCTGGTTTCCCATACGGTGGCAAAATAGTTCCCAGGGGAATATTAATGAAAAGGAAGGAGTTCCTGCCTTTCTTATGGTAGTATCGTAGTTTTAATTTGGGACCTTGATCTTATAAGTCAAGTGCTGTACATAAGTGAGCCACTCCACCAGATACTTTGTTTAATTTTTGAGTATACTCTTGTGAATTACCCCCAGGAAAGCCTTATACCTGAGTTCCCCCTACCTCTAATTGCTGACTAACCACACCTGGATTTTTTTTTCTGGTCATGGAGCTTGAACTCTGGGCCTAGGCACTGTTGCTCAACTCTTCAGCTCAAGGCAAGCGGCTCTACCACTTAAGCCACAGTGCCGCTTCCAGTTTTCTTGTGTTTAATTGGAGATAAGAGTTTGCCTGCTTTTTGTGCCCTGGTTGGCTTTGAACCGTGATTCTCTGATCTCAGCCTTCTGAGTAGCTAGGATTAAAGGTGTGAGCCCATTTCACATAATTAAAAATGAGACTGCCTAAATATGCATTCTAAAACAACTGATAAAATATAATATAATCCAGTGCCATTTGTTTGTGTGCTGATCATCCTAAGCTCAAGGCCTGGGCACTTTCTAAGAGCTTCTTTTGTTTTGGGTAGTTTCTTGGAGATCAGTCTCTCAGACTTTCCTGCCCCAGCTGACTTCAATATGCGATGCTAAGGTCTTATCTCAGATTTTTGAGTAGCTAGAATTACACCCATAAGCAACCAGAGCCAAGTTACATTGCCTCTTTAAAATATAGATTAAATTTCTAAAAGAATATTTTGAAAAAGAAAATTTTAAAAATTTTAAAGAGGGATGTTCAGTCACTAATATATATGAGAATACTCCAAATCACAAAGCACAAATAAAGTGTCTCACCCTGAGATCTATAACATTAATACTTAGCCAACAATAAATTATTTTTAAGGTTTTTAAAGTAAGAAAACATTCTTTTGATGTAGAAAAAACCAATACTAATTTGTAAACATTGCTTTTAAATGATTCATATTGTCTTTCCTAACATAAATAGCCTAATTGAAGTCTACAAAGTAGATTTTCAGTTTTTGTAACTGGCAATGTAAACATCATTTAATTTTATATTGAATTTCCATTCTACATTATTGTATACAAACAGAATCGTGGATAATTGGCTTTCCTATTTATTAATCCAATGAACAAGTACAAACAAAAGTACAAAGGTATTTAATTTGAGTTTTATAGATCTATATTTTGGGATGTCCTCACCTTGGTTGACAGTGGTTGGGTTGGATTGTGTCACTCTATGAACAGAATTTTAGGTTGTGTCTTTATTAGATCCTGTATATCCAGCAGGATTGCCAGTTTTCTTCATGTGAATGTTTAGGAATGGGGTATTCTAAAACTGGTGTTTACATCATGTTAACTGCTTTCCCTTGGGCCAAATCAGGATAAATGGGAAATTGAAAGTCATTGCTCAAGGTTGCTCTGAGTATTTGAATACAAGGATGTGTGCTATTTGATAACCATTATTGAAACATTATAAGACAAGAAATATATATTGTATATATGTTTTCTCCAGGAAAGACTTACACTTAAATTCCCCTACATCTACTTGGTGAATAGCCATACCTGGCTTTTTTTTTTTTTTTTTTGGCGTTGGGGTGTCTGTCATGTGGCTTGGACTTTGGGCCTAGGCACTGTCCCTCAACTCTTCAGTTCAAGGCAAGCAGCTCTACCTCTTGAGCCACAGTGCCATTTCTGGTTTTCTGTTAGTTTATAAGAGATAAGGGTCTTAAGGACTTTTCCTGCTCCAGCTGGCTTTGAAGAGTGATCTTCTGATCTCAGCCTCCAGAGTAGCTAGGATTATAGGCATGAACCTGGTTCATTTCTTGAGAAAGGTAATTGGGGAAGGGAAGGGATAGTGGGAGAACAACAAAGTAGGGGGTAACAATTTTTGACAAGAAATGTTCTCATTTCCTTACTCATGTAACTAACTCCTCTATACAGCACCTTTACAATAAAATAAAATTAACAAAAAAGAGAAAGTTTCTTGCTGATAGGCACTGGTGACTCATTCCTGTAATGCTGGCTACTTAGGAGGCTAAGGTATGAGGATCATGGTTCAAATATTGCCTGAGCAGAAAAGTCCCTGAGACTCTTATCTCCAATAAGAAAACTGAAAGTGGGGTTGTGGCTCAAGTGATAGAGTGCTAGCCTTGAGCTGGAGAGCTGAGGGACAGTGCCCAGGCCCAGAGTTCAAGCCCCATGATGAACCACAAAAAAGGTGTTGCCACCTTTCTTTTGCACCATTAGACTCAAAGCCTGATGCTCATCTTTGCCTTCTCTGTAGCTATTTCAGCCACCATGCCCAAAGCAAAGGAATGAATATTCATGGAAATAGACAACTGCAAACATCCTTAAAGTTGCTGAAGCCTCATGCATGGGGATTCATGCTCAAGATATCTTTTCTGTTTCCATGTCTCAAATGCTATAATTTTTGTAATGAATGCTGAGAGTCACTTAGAATCATAAGCTCTGCCCCCTAAGTTCCTTGTCAAGTATAGGCCTAAGTCAACTCTTTTTCTCACAGGCAACAAATATGTTCCTCGGGCCATCATGGTGGACCTAGAGCCTGGAACATTAGACTCAGTGAGATCGGGACCATTTGGCCAGAGCTTTAGGCCAGACAACTTCATTTTTGGTAAGTCATCATGGTCCATGGGTCCTAACATCCACGCACTCCAGTGCTGGGCTGAGCCTTTATCCACCTAGATACTGTCCTCACCTAACCCACCTATTCCAGTCCACGGGAGTCATACCCCTGGCCACTCAGACAGCTTAGATCAGTGCAACTCTGCAAGCCCTCTATGACAAAGAAGCCTCTGAAGGGAAAGAGCAGCAAGTAGAGAAAGCCACCAACAAGGTTTCAGCACTGCTGGTCTTTTTAGAGGCCTGGCAATAACAGAACCACTTCAGGACACCAGAAATCAAAGCACAGCTATGTGTGAGCAAGGTGCAGACAGGTGTTTGCAGTTTAGCTTCCCTCTGACCACACTGTGCTCCTGTCCCTCTTGTGAAAGTAACTACATTTCCAGTATTGAGGCAGGCTCGGTCCTTCATTTCTAGAAGTACATGATTTGGGTTAAAATGTATTTTCCTTCACACTGTGTTTACTTTTCTTTAGAACCTAGGTGATTTGTAGGGTCCCAGATACATTGAAAACATTTCCTTTATTTCAACAAAGTGTATCTAATGTAATAGCAAAGGTTAGCTCAGAAGAGTCCTATTGTCTTCACAATAGGACAGGCACAATCATTATTCTTGGAGTGTGTGTCTCATCATGTCTTTGTGTCTGATAGGCCAGAGCGGGGCAGGCAATAACTGGGCAAAAGGCCACTACACGGAGGGAGCCGAGCTGTTGGAATCCGTGCTGGATGTGGTGCGGCGGGAGTCAGAAAGGTGTGACTGTCTCCAGGGTTTTCAGCTGGCCCACTCCCTGGGAGGTGGCACTGGATCAGGCATGGGCACCCTGATTCTCAACAAGATCCGAGAGGAGTATCCAGACCGCATCATGAACACCTTCAGCGTCATGCCCTCCCCCAAGGTGTCAGACACAGTGGTAGAGCCTTACAATGCGATCTTGTCTGTCCACCAGTTGGTGGAAAATGCAGATGAAACTTTCTGCATCGACAATGAGGCCCTGTATGACATCTGCTTTCGCACCCTGAAGCTGCCCACACCCACCTATGGAGACCTGAATCACCTGGTGTCAGCCACCATGAGTGGAGTCACCACCTGCCTGCGCTTCCCCGGCCAGCTGAATGCAGACCTGCGCAAGCTAGCCGTGAATATGGTGCCCTTCCCCCGCCTACACTTCTTCATGCCTGGCTTTGCACCCTTGACCAGCCGGGCCAGCCAGCGGTACCATGTTCTCTCAGTGCCCGAGCTCACCCAGCAGATGTTTGACGCCAAGAACATGATGGTCGCCTGTGATCCCCGCCATGGTCGTTACCTGACAGCAGCTGCCATCTTCCGAGGCCGCATGTCCATGAAGGAGGTGGATGAGCAGATGCTTAACATGCAGAACAAGAACAGCAGCTACTTTGCAGACTGGATTCCCAACAATGTGAAGACAGCTGTATGTGACATCCCCCCGCGTGGCCTCACAATGTCAGCCACCTTCATCGGCAACAACACAGCCATCCAAGAACCATTCAAGCGCAGCTCAGAGCAGTTCAGTGCCATGTTCCGGCGCAAGGCATTCTTGCACTGGTACACGGGAGAAGGCATGGATGAGATGGAGTTCACTGAGGCTGAGAGCAATATCAACGACCTGGTGTCTGAGTACCAGCAGTGCCAAGATGCCACTGCTGATGAACAGGGGGAATTTGAAGAAGACTTGGTGGAGGAAGAAGTTTAAGACTTCCCATTGGTAGCAATGCAACAGGACTGTCAGAGCCTGCCTACTACTTCTCAAATGAATGGTGCTTTCCTGAGCTCCTGTTGTCGTGCAGTGAGGTCCCTGCTGTGTACCATCCTGCACAGCCTTTCCAGTCAGGAACTCACTGATGGTGAATGTAAAAATGAAGATTTCTTTTAAATAGTATTATTTTAAAGCCCTATTTATATAAATAAAGTATACATTTTATACTCTTGAGTTCTTATTCTTCTTTAAAATCCCTTTTTTTTCTTTCAATGTATTTGAAATATAAAGTTGGCCAGCAGGATTTAATCTTAGCAATATAGGAATGGTGCTCAAGAAGAGTTTCAAATTCATGGCGTTCCTACTATTTTGAAGAGGAAGATGACAAGTGCCAATGTTTATTTTCCCTGGCCCAGTTTTAAAGTTAGCAGACTCTCAATAACATGCCAGTAGCATACAAACAGTTTGAAGAGAAAGTAAACCAGATCTAGATGTTACAATTTTCCTAGTACCAAGGCGATGTTTAGAGTACTGAAGGGATTGATGTTCAAGACTTGTCTGGGCACTGAGGTAGCAGGGACTCTTCCTCCTTTATTCTGACACAGGACTTGCTTTACCTGCCAGCTAGTATGCATTCCTCTTTGGGAATGGGACCACAAAATGCAGGTATGAATACTGGCCATTAAGGATCTACTTCTCCTTCAGACAACCACAGGTTCTGGTCTCATGCCCCTTCAGAGGGATTTCATTCACATTCCCCAGAAACAGTAGCAGGAACCCCAATCCCTGTGCTTACAGTTCAGTTGGCAGCAAAGCAGCACTCACAAGATGAGTGCAAGATCCTGGTTGCCAGGGTAGGTTCTCAAGGCATCTGGCAGCTCTAAGGACAGAAATGAGTCTAGTTGTGTGAGGGAGTGAGAAGATGACCAGTCCCATAGCGTATCAATATCTGCTTGATTCAGTACTTCCAAGTCAAGGAGTGGAAGGGAGACATGGCCCAATGACCCATTCTCATACTCATTTTCCAGCATTCGAAGCTGTCTGAGGCCCACAGGGGGTTGTAAGGGAAAAAGATCCAGCCTGTTGGGTATGTTTACTTTACATGAGTGAGACAGAAATCTCAATTGCTTAGAACCTACACAATGGCCAGGAAGAGGGTGAACACTTCTGTTTTCACCAGAGGCCAAATCATTCACTAGTTCTTTTTGCCAGAATCTTTCATTCTTCTTGCAGTGAGGCTCCAGGTACGTTGTCTGTGTCAGGCATTCCTCCATGGCCACCAATAACTTGTAAGAGCCCCTTTTTCTTCAGAAACAGGACTTCTGGGAATCCAGCAAATTTTAGGAAGCTCTAAGGAAAGATACTACCGGGTGAGGTGCAAGTTTCTGGATTCTAGTGAATTTGGGAGATAGTAAGTTCCTTAAGCATTCCTATACCAGGCCTGAGGTTGGGGTAGGGTGGGGAGGAGAGGGGTAGAGATCTTTAAGCCAAGTTGGTCTCACTCAGCAGAAAGTAAACTGCCAGAGAGACTGTTCTGTGACTAGAAGCCCCAGGGCAGATCAACGTGCAAGTAGCTTCCAATGTGGGAGTCCTAGGGAGTAGGTGTGGGCCAGCAAATTGACATCCCTGGGTCTCTAGTCTTGGAACTGACCAGGTTGGATGACTCCAAATCCTCTAAGGCTGCTGGGTCTGAACTGAAGGCAGGCCTGACCAAGGCACTCTCATTCCTCAGTGGGTTAAGGATTGAGGCCAAGCTGTGGTGGAGGCCCCACCCAGCCTATTTACCAGTGTTTGACTAAGAACAGTTTTGTTTTCTCTTATGTACCATTTTTTGAGTCTTTTCTGGTGGATTTGGCTTATTTCTTTACACTTTTGAAGAAGTAGTTCTTGGTTCATAATTAATGACTCATGGCTCATCCCTCAGAAAACTCATGTTGATAATTTTACCAGTATATTATCATGTATTTCTCAGACATGGCTTTTGTTTTCTCCTAGCCAGAGCTCTTCACTCATTGCCACACAAGTTAATGTTGAGGTGACTTCTATAGACAGGATGATTATTTTGTCCAAATGCTAAGTGCAGCATCTCCCTTATTCTCATGTGCCTTGGTAATTGTATCAAATAATTGAGTCCTTGACTAGTATAATCAAAGCTCTGGCTGAAGATGCAGCTCAGTGGTAGAGTATATGCCTGGCATGCACAAAGCTCTCAGTTCAGTCCCCAGTACCAAAAGGAGGAAATGTAACAAATGTTAGGCTCTGGAGACGATATATTAGGAGTCAAGGCAAAACACCCAGATTGGCATTGAGGAGTTGTGTCATGAGGGAACACTGGTAGAATGTTTGTAGGCGGAAAGAAGAGAGCCCCTTGATATGTGTACCCTTTTAGGAAGCAGAGGTAGGAATGTGGGATGAACCTCTGGTAGAGAGCCTAGGCCTTCGAAGGAAGAAGCTGTGACATGTATTTTGCCATATGGGACCAGAGTCTAAAGTGGCACCACCATACCAGGCCATGGCTCAACAAGAACAGGTTTGTCAGAAGGACCTTCTTGCACTGGAGAGATTTATTTTGACCACTTTGGCCTTGTTAATCATATTTCCTTATGCTGTTTTCTTTTTCCTTCCTACTTGTCATACCTATAGCAGATCCTATCCAGGAGACCCATTCTCTCTAATCTCATTCTCTAAAAGTCTCCCAGTTTATAGCTGTACATATCCTAGACCAAAAATTCAGGGGTGGATTTTCTGTCAGGCATAGATTGAAACTGAAAGGTATTTTTGAACTAGACTTTGACAAAGTTCTGATAATGACATAGTTGTGTTGATAAGTACTGGAACTGAGACCAGCTTCTGGTCTAATTCTGAGGTGACAGTGGAAGAGAACTAGTTATAGGAAATCACAGACCAATGTGATTTCAAACCCTTGACAGGTACATCTCCATTCATGGATGTTCTATCAGCCAACATACAGATGTCTGTTAAGGAGTGATGGCTGGGAAAAGGAAATTTATTGGTGACAGAGGAAACCATCCTTTGGACAAGTGGTTGCCTTTAAGTGTGAGGCAGACAAAGAGTGCCTATGGATACAGAGATATTTTCAGGAAGCAAGACAGCTTCACCCACATCTTGTTATCCACAAAATCATCTGAGAATAACTCTGTAAACCCAGAGGTGAGAGACATGTGCTTTGTGCTTCTGCACCACTGCTTTGCTGCGTGGCTCTTTATGCTCTTCCGAAACCTCCTTCTGAGCTGGCCCACAATGTGACCAGGAGGTGGGAAGCAGAGGGAACTTGGCAGCTTGGCTGCTAATCACTCTGGCCACACTGACATGGGGCAGTATGCATGTGATGGGCATCTGCACCATGCTAATGTTATGTGCCCAGTGGGAGCTTTGGCTCTTACTAGGAGAAGGTAACAGTTCCTCTGTCCTTGGGCCAACTCCCAGGTCAGGATGTCTTCATCTGCAGATTCTGGAACTTTGCCATAGCTCTCATCTTGACAGATTTCTTTCTGTTTTTCAATTTTCTCGTTCTTTCTTTGTATCTTTGTTTCTTTTCTTTCTTTCTTTCTTTGTTTCTTTGTTTCTCTTTCTCTCTGTCTCTTTCTCTTTCTTTCTTTATCTCTTTGTTCCTTTCTTTCTTTATCTCTTTCTTTCTTTCTTTCTTTCTTTCTTTCTTTCTTTCTTTCTTTCTTCCTTCCTTCCTTCCTTCCTCCCTTCCTTCCTTCCTTCCTTCCTTCCTTTCTTTCTTTCTTTCTTTCTTTCTTTCTTTCTTTCTTTCTTTCTTTCTTTCTTTCTTTCTTTCTTCTTTCTTTTTTTGTTCTTTTTCCAGCCATGGGTCTTGAACTCTAGGCCTAGGAACTATCGCTCAGCTCTTCAGCTCAAAGCTAGCTCTCTATCACTTGAGCCATAGTGCCACTACCAGTTTCCTGGTGGTTTATTGGAGATAAATATCTCAAGGGCTTTCCTGTCCAGGCTGGTTTTTAACTCCCATTCTCAGATCTCTGCCTCCTGAGTAGCTAGGTTGACAGTCAGGGGACATTGGTGCCCAGCTTGACAGGTTTCTTATTTGTGTAAGATAACAATGGCCATGTTGTGTCCTGTGAGAAGTTTCCTTGTCATCCTACAACACTGATGGTCTTAGTGTTGTGGTAAAGCACACAGCAAGGGGGGTTTCTATGCATACACATTGATTAGTATATGAAAAGGCAGCTTGCAATGGCCAGGAAGGCTCCACGATTGCATACATCTCAACTTGCACTGGGCATAACCAAATTTTAAGTTCTAGTGTTGGTTCTTTTCCTTTGTATACAGCTTGAGCAGGTTGTTTCTAGATGCCTGTCATTTAACTCAGTTACTCAATCAACTCATCTGCTCTTTCTATGAGTCTGACTTAAATGACTGCTTATCAGAGGCCAATAACTGATTTTAAGGCTGAGTGAAACAGCAAGTGCTCAGGCATGTTGACTAAGAGTGCTATATAGATAATGTACAGCTGCATGGTACTTGTGTTGTACACTTCTCATATCTTCATCAAATTCTAAATATTTCTTTTTTTGGGGGGGAGGGTCCGGATGTGGTGCCTGAACTCTGGGACTGGCCGCTGTCCCTCAGCTCTTCTGCTCAAGGCTAACACTCTACCACTAGAGCCACAGTGCCACTTCTGGCTTTTTTTCTTTTTCCTTATGTGGTGCTGAGGAATCGAACCCAGGGCCTCATGCATGCAATGCAAGCACTCTACTCCTGAGCCACCTTCCCAGCCCCACTCTAAATATTTCTTATAGAGGAGAAAGAAGCCATACATTTTTGGCTTCTTTGCATAGCTATCTGAATCCAGCTAATGAGCACATCTTACATTTGTCGTTGTTGTTGTTGTTGTTGTTTTTGGTAGTTTATGGTTTGATTGAACTCAAAGCCTCATACATGCTAGGCATGCACTCTACCACACCTCCAGGCCCCTTCTTGTTTTAAGTATTTCAAGTAATTTTTGGGCATTGCTCTTCCCTCACATACACCTCCCTCAGAACTGGGATTGCAGGCATGAACGACCTAGCCAGAAGTATTTGTTGAGATAAGGTCTTCTTGCTAACACTTTGCCTAGACTAACCTTGGAACTCAGTCTTCCCCAGCTCTGTTATTCCACAGAATAACGTACCTTAGGTTTAAAATATTGTAATCCCATTAGTATTCTGGGTTCTCTAATTGGAGTTTTGTGGTATAGTACTAGAAGGCAGTGCCTTCTTACTTGACTTGAAATTATAAGCCTTAATCAGTGGACATAATTCTGCTCTAGACTATCAGAACCTCATATCAATGTGTGGACACTGCTGATTGTTGAACCATAATTCAGGATATGTTGCATGATTTTAAGTCTCAATTTTTACATACACACGCGCGCGCACACACACATGCACACACCATTGTCTTCTCTGGTGATTTTGTACATTTTCTGTGAGACCACCTGTGTTCTCTCCTGTGCATCTTGGAGCTTCTCTCACCAATCCTTCTATTCTCCAGCCTGTTCCCTCCTCCACTGTCTAGTCTCTGACCTTGACAGAGGCTGAGGCTTTGTAGTACTGGGATTAGAACAAGAGAAAAGATAGATACATACATTTAAGCAGAAACCTTATCTCTTGCACTTTTAGGTGATTTTAGATGCATGTTTTCATCAGATCCTCACTCCTACTACTTCTACCAGCCTCCCACTGCCATGTTCTTTTCCTGGCTCCCACAGAAAGCTCAGCTAATATTATAGGAAACAGAAACATTGTGCTTCTGCAAAACCTGCATTGCTGCTGCTTTGAATGAATCTATTTTTGTCATGAGAATTTTTCTTAATGGAATATGGGAGAGTCAGAAAACAGTTATTTAAAGCAGTTTCACTGCTTTTAGTTTATTTAAATTAACTTTATATGCCTAAGAGGGACATTACACAAAACAATCTTACTATGTAGATATTTTTTTGCTGATTTCTGTGGTGTCATGTCTCAAATTCCTTAAACTTTTTGATGCTAAGATCCTCATTGTGGCAAATATCCAGAATGGAAGGGAAGGTAAGTGAGAATGGAGATCAACTAATATCTTACATTATCCACTCTCTGGGGCTGCTATTTCCACTATTGGAATTGATGATGGCCAGTTTGCAGATTCATTGTCATGAAACAGCTCTTACATCATTGATAAAACTGAGTAGCTTGGGTTCCATTTATAGCATTGGGCTTTTGGTGTCTGCATGTGTCTGAAGGACCCAAAAGCAAGCTCCTCTGCAGAGAAGTGAGGTATCCTCTCTTGATAGAGTGAGATAATGTGGGAAGTTTTCATAGGAAGAGGATATTACTCAGCACTCCTATATTAGAGAAATTGGAGAGAGAGCAAAACAAACCCATAAACTGCCCCTAGAACTTGACCTCTTCCCACTCAATCCTTCCTTTTTCAGATAATAATGCTGAGTATGCTGAGGAAGGCAACACACTACTTGCTAATTCAGATCTTGTTGCCTGGATTTCCTAGACAATTCCTACTCCCTTCTATGATGGTCTGACTTAATATCTGACCTTCTCAAGTGTCTTCTCAGAAGGAATTCTGTCTTCAAAAACTAACTTTGTGGCAAATCTTTAACTCAGTTCACAAATGATCCAGTGGGAACAAATGCTAATTGAGTATGCTGCATTATACATCTTTTAATGTTTATGGGCTTTAATTGTAAGTTTTAAAAGTTATATATAAAAATCAGGAGCCAGCTAGTTCATACCTGTAATCCTAGCTACTCAGGGGTCTGAAATCTGAGGACTGCAGTTTGAAGCCAGCCCAGATGAAAAAGTTCATGAGACTCTTATCTCCAATAAACTACTCAGAAAAAGCTGGAAGTATTGTTGGAACTCAGTTGGTAGAACACTAACCTTGAGCACAAAGAGGCTTAGAGACAGTGCGCAGGCCCTATGTTCAAGAACCATGGATAGCAAACCAAACCCTATATATACTTAACAAAGTTGTACACATTTTCTTCTTTAGGTACATCATGATCTCCTACCACAAGACACACTGCAGTTGGAATTTTGTAGTTCATGATTCTACAGCTTTGTGGCCTGGGGAGGTCTCTCCTGACAGGTCATTTCTACAAAGCTTTGATGGATGGCTGTGTTTTAACAAACTGAGTTTCTGTTCAACTCATGTTTACAAATGAATTCACACACCATCATGGCACCCTTCTTCTGAGCAGGGCTGCTGGTGAATTTAGCATGGATCTCTGAGACACAGACATAATTTCATTTGGCATTATTATTATTCCAGGCAAAATAGAAATTGCAGCTGTAAAACTGTATATCAATCCCGTTGAAACCCTGGTATTGATTTTCTTCATTGATTTTTGAGACCAGAATTTTTTATATAGGTACAAATATATCATGGGATAAGCATGGAATAGTGGACAGCTTTTGATTCTTATGTGTTTATGTACACAGCTTTATCATTAAACCCCAGGGTGAGCTTTCTAACAATGCCTTGGGATATCTCATTTAGAATCATGTGAAATTAGTGTAGCCTGCTCATTTAAAGGAATCAATTCTCACATAGTGCAAAAACATTACTAACCTTGGGGGCAAAAGGCACGGCTGTGATGAGGTCAGCCTCACCTAATGGACTACACCTCACACCAGTTGTTGGAATCTGCATCTGCAAGCCTTGTTCTCATGTGTTCTTTACAAACCTCCCAACCTCCCTCATTACAATATAATCTAGCAGGAGGCAGATGGCTTACATCTGTAATCCTAGCTACTCAAAAGTTGGAAATCCATCCATATGGTCTTGACCAGCTCAATTAGAAAAGTCTGTTAAAATTGAGCCTCCAAGTGATTAGTACAAACAAGACTGAAAGTCTGATTCAAATAGTCAAGTGCCAGTCAACTAAACAGAAGATTCTGAGTTCAACCCTCAGGACTTGTGGGGGGAGGGGGGGTAAGGGGAGAGGCAGCACTATATTCCATCTTGATAGTGTTCAGAGGATGGGGAAATAGTAGGAAGTGTCTCAATGACTGTTGTCAGTCAAGCCCTGGCTTAGAACTCTGTGTATGAAAAGTTGAAATTGTTCTTCAATGGTCAGACTCAAACTTCATAAAAAGAATAACTTTGTATGTCGGTAGGTATAAATTCCTGCTTTGCTCTACTCTGTGAAATCAGAACAAGAAACCACCTTTGAAAACAGAATAAGCTGTATGGGAGGAGGCTGAGGAAGAAGCTTATTCCCTATATAGTATAGCATCAACGTCCCTGGAACTACAAAGCCAGTAAAAACAAACTCCAGCAAAACATTGGCTGCGCCTTATGGCAATTTCTTGTCCCCTGCTAAGGCCACCTTCCCCCATGGCTGCTTTGCTCTCCAATCTCCTGTAGCAGTAGCATCCACCAACACATAATGGGATAGCGGCATCGGGATGCTTGTTGATCTTTCTTTCCAACCTCATGTCTTAAATTAGTCTAGTTCCTAATCCCTAAGTTAATTTAGTCCAGTTTATAAGACCTTAGAAAATACCTGTTGTTTCCAGATTCAATGTGTAAAGTCTCCTAGCAGCGGCAGGTTTTATCCCTTAGTCAATAATCCTTCAGTCAGTACAAGACAATCTTGATGCCAAGTTCACTCTGAATTTTCCCTTTCTTGGACACAAGAACACGCTAAAGTCAGTATGATCCTTGGGTCTTCAAAGAGAGAAAGTTGGAAATGCTACATATAATGATCAGAGTGTCCTAGAGCCACTGTAAATACCAAAGCAGTTCTGGCTATGTCACCTACAACCGGTGGCAGCAGCCACCCCTGCGTGATATCCAGGCTGTAGGTAAGCTTTTACAACCTGCAGCAGGTAGATCGACAGATTACATTTTCTGGGAGGAGGCTTTTTTTTTTTTTAACAAATCTTAGTTTTTATGATTTGCACATTTTCTGTTTGGCAACTTGCAATCTAGAATAGATTTTTGTTATCTGCTCAAACATGCAATGTTTTTACTTGTTCCCCATGTATTTTTTTTAACTTTCGAAACTTGGTGAATACTTTCATTCAGTTTAAGAAGCCTAATATTGTAGCAGTAAAGGGCCCAGCCATTGGAGTAAGAGCATCCATATTGCCTCTTTGTGATGTGGTTTGGGCTAATGAAAAGGCTTGGTTCCTAACACCCTATACCCCCTTCGGACAGGATCTAGATGGCTGCTCTACTGTTATTTTTCCCAAGATTATGAGAGGCATGTCTGTGTGTACCTTCGTTAAAAAATTATTTTCGACAATGTTTTAAGGACCTGTAGTTTGGGTGTTGTTCTACTCAGAGTATCCGGTGTGCTCTCTGGGAACATTTCATCAATCTACTTGGTTCATATAGTGCGGTGATCCTTCCCAGGAGAAGGCCATTCCTCCCATGAGGAGCCTCCAGATCTGCATAAATCACACTGATACCCAGTTTTCAATCAAGAATTGTTCTTTTACTTCACAAGCTAAAAGCTGCCATTTTAAAGTGGCAGTGGGAGGCCATGCACCAGTTGCTCACACACACCTGTAATTCTAGCCTTTTGGGAGGCTGATACCAGAAATGCAGTTTGAAGCCAGTGTAGGCAGAGAAACCCAAGAGATTCTTATTTCCGTTAGACTGGAAAAAGCCACAAGTAGACCAGTGCCTGGAATGGTAAGAGTGCCAGCCTTGAACAAAAATATCCAGGTTAAGAGCCAAAGGACCTGAGCTAAAGTCATACTATTCACAACTCCCCCCCCCCCCGCAACTGTACCTATACACCTCCACCAACAAACACACAAAAGCAATTAGGGATTAAACTTGCATAAATAAAAGAAGTGGGGAGACAGGTTCAGTATAAATTTGTGCTTCATTTTTTCCCTATTGAAATTAGCCCAATCATGATGAGAGATTGTATTTGCATTTTCTCAATTACATACACCTGTTCCTTAGTTCTAGAAAGAGACAGAGAATTCTAGAGAAGGGCATCCGCAGAGATTGAACTCTGTTGAAGGGAGGGACTGGATGTCAGATTGGATATGGGAACAAGTGAAACTCCTTTAGCTAGATCACTGAGTGCCCATAGTTTGACCTGGCCAATTATCATGATGATGTCTTCATACCCATCAACATGGGGAGTGCAGGAAGACCACTATATCATAGAGAATGACTGTAGCTGAGGGAGTTTCAGAAGTAACTGACAGCCCACAGCTGGAGTAGCAGGACCTTCCTTTGGGGTTCATGACTACGTTTACCTCTGTGTCACTGGGACCTACCTCCTCATGGAGAAACATCCAGGATCCGGGGGTATCACTTCTTTAGGGAGCCTACAATGAGAAGAGATAGACAGTACAATTTCAAGCAGTCTAAGGAGCAATGAGAGTACAATGAAGAAGAAAATGTGTGTCTCCTCTCTGAAATTTCAGAGGGTAAGAGTAACTGAGGAGAGAGAGCTGTCAGTCACTGCTGAGTAGGTAGGGTTGAGAAGGAAGGAACATTGGACCTGGGAGGAGCCTGTGCAATCCTAACTATTTAGGATGCTGAGATGTGGGCTATTATTATTCAGGACCAGCCCAGGCCAAAAGGTGGATGACATCTCCTCTTAAGCTAGGGATGCATATCAACTTCACTACAATAGGAAGCTTAAAATAGGTGAGTTCAGGCCCTATAATGTACCTGGATAGGAAGCAAGACCACAACTGAAAAATGACCAGCACAAAATAGTAGTATAGCTCACCTACCTACCAAATCCAAGACTCTGACTTCTAACTGGAGTACCATGAAAAAGTGTAAGCTTGGGGACCTCAGTGTCCCATTGTGATTCACAGAGATGGCTGTAGCATCTGTTGCTCTGTGGACTCTGGCAAGGAGGAAGAGTCCTTCCACATCCCTCAATCAATGCCTACCAAGACAGCAAATGCTGAGTGGAACCCCTCACGATGTCTAAGCATGGAAGTTTGGTGGGCACTTTTGTTCTTCAAAGGGAAAGAGAGCAGGGATATGCAGGACCAGACAGACTCCTGAGTGAGAGAAGGGCAGAGGGAGGCAATGGTGAGGTTGGCATGGGGTTTGTGTTTAGTGACTAATATGACTTCTTTGGAACTGTTCTTGCTTTGATTATGACATGTGCATCGAGGGAGAGCTGGGGTAGTCCAGGGAAACACTCGTGTAAATTTTCCATCGGTTGAAACTTACTCTAAAGTCTAAGTTGTTTTTGAAAATTGAAATGTGGAATAGTTGAAAAAAGCACACATCCCCCCAGCACTGGCATTGTTCTATGTAGATATACCTGCCCTAGCCACCCTTCTACTGGTGGGTGCATGTCCCCAGGATGCCTCATGCCCAATCCCTTTGTGCTGCTCAAGCCAGAATAGCTGCTGTTGGGCAGGATGGATCAGGAAGCCCTGTAGCACAATGTACCAACAGGGCCTCCTTCCCTTGGAGGCAAAACATATTACAGAGCTCTGCAGCACCCAATCATTGCTATGAATTGGAACTTACAACACTTGAGCTTTGCCTGCATTAGGCCCCACAAATTCAGAACAGCCTTTTGGGGACTTCTGAGACCTGGAGAGCAAGGCAGGGAGGCCTGGAATGCAGCACCTGTTCCCGTTGGAGCAGTGAGTTTTCCACAAGGAGCTAACAGGCTGAGAACCTTGGGAATGAGCAGTGCAGGGTGGCTAAAACTGGGTACACCCTGCTAACATGCCAGGCCTTCACTGATCTTTATACGCTAGCCCTCTGTGCCCACCAAACCATGGCCACTTGATGTGTTGTCTGATAAGCCAGGAAGTGATTGGCCAGCAACCAAGAATGACCAGTGTCAATGGGTTCATATAGTTGAGTGTACTGTCCCTTTATGAGAAATCCCTGGTAGAAGTGAATGTACTGTTGCAATTGACAACTCTTTCCATCAAGCCATCCCTCCATTTATAACTCAATTCACATCCTATGCTCTATGGCTAGCAGTCCAGGTTCACAACCAGTATTGTTCAGACTCAATACTTTGACATCAAATAAATGACCAGGGCAGCCCAATTTGTTTTTTTTTTTTCCTCTTTTTTTCACTATAGGATGATAGTGTATAAAAGTTACCAGTCCCCTCATTGGCCTCCATGCCCACATTGTCTGACCACAACCAATCCGGAGCCATTTCTAAAAGCCATAATTCTTAGTATAAAGGTGTCTTCTCAGAAATCCAATGACAAGATTTAGGCTCCTGTCTTTTCTTCACCTGTACCCTGGCATACCTTCCTTGGGCAGATTATTAGGTTTTTCTGAAACTTGGCCAGCAAACTGAGAAGTGTAAGGGTTGGGCTCAGTCTCAGCCTCCTGCTTCCCTGAAATCCAAGAGTCCCACAAAGACAAGAAGGTATTCTGCCCTCACATGTGAGGACCATGTTAAGCACTTGATGGATTGGGGGTATGTACCTTAGTGCTCCACCTGACATTAAAATGCTGTTTTGTCCATTTTACTATGTTGTGTGCACCTGGACTGACCAAATTAAGGGTAGATCTGTAAGCTCATTGTGAGTTATTACTGAAGAAGTTGAGTTGCTAACAATTAAATGATAATTCTTTCACTAAAGAATCCTTATTTCAGGATCAGGTTATGATCATTGTAAGCAATAATCTGGGGAGGGTGTGGATGTGCAATGATACTGGAGGATGAGGGTAAAGTAGAGGAAAGACTAAGTAAATTTGGATAAACACCAACTAGCCAAATGGCATTTTGGAATTGGAATCTTTGTACTGAATGTTGACAGTGGTAGATTTCTTTTTTTTTATTGTGAAAATACTGTACAGGGGGGTTACAATTACATAGGCTAGATAGTGAGTACATTTCTTATCAAGCATTGTAGCCTCCTCCTTTGTTTTCCCTTCCCATCTCTTCCCATCCTCTATCCCCCCTTACCCAATCCTCCCCCCGCCCAAGTTGTAAAGTTCGTTTTTGACATGACAACTTATACTTCTCATTGTTGCAACAGGTCCACCTGTATCCTTATTTAAACGACTTGTTTTTCCTCTTCCCCTCCACAAATTATACCAACATCAAATACAGAGAAAGCAGGGATTATACTGTGGGGGAGGGACATCCAAAGCAATAAAGAAATAATCTTATAATTGCATAAGAAACAAATGCATGAAAAAAAAAACATTTAAAATACATACCTTAGTGTTCATTTTCTTAACATTAACTTATCTGTCCTTTTCTGCTTGACTCATAAATATACTAGATATTGCAAATAAGGGAAATCATGGGACATATGTTTCTTTGGGCTTGGCTTACTTCACTTAATATAGTTTTTCCAAGTCTTTCCATTTCATAACAAATGGGGCAATGTCATTTTTTCTGATGGAGGCATATAATTCCATTGTGTATATATACCACATTTTCTTGATTCATTCATCTACTGAGGGGCATCTGGGTTGGTTCCACATCTTAGCTATGGTAAATAATGCTGCAATAAACATAGTTGTGCTGGTAGCTTTAGTGTGGTCTTGTTTGTAAACATTTGGGTATATGCCCAAAAGTGGGATTGCTGGGTAATAGGGGATATCTATGTGAAGTCTTTTCAGGAACATCCATACTGCTTTCCAAAGTGGTTGAACAAGTTTACACTCCCACCAACAATGAAGTAAGGTTCCCTTATGTCTACATCCCCTCCAGCATCTGTTGTTGTTAGAGTTCTTGATTTTTGCCATTCTAACTCGGGTGAGGTGGTACCTCAATGTTGTTTTGATTGGCATTTCTTTTATGGCTAGGGAGGTTGAGCATTTCTTCATGTGTCTATTGGCCATCCTTCTTTCTTCTTCAGAGAAGTTTCTCTTTAAGTCATTCGCTCACTTATTTATTGGGCAATTGTTTCTTTGAGGATTTGTTGTTGGGGGATTTAATTTTTTGAGTTCTAAGTATATTTTATATATGAGACCCTTGTCCGTTGTATGGCTAGTGAAGATCTTCCCCCAATCTGTGGGCTTTGTATTGATCTTGCTAGCTATGTCCTTTGACATGCAGAAGCTCTGCAACTTCATGAAATCCCATTTGTCCAACCTTTCTTTTATTTGTTGTGTTTCTGGATCTGTATTAAGAAAATTTCGTCCTGCTCCAAGGAGAACGGGTTTCTCCTATTCCATCCTGTAATGTTTTCAGATTGTCTGCTTTGACTTCTTGATCATGTGCTCTGGGCACTGTGTGGAAGTAAAAAAAGCACTGGAAACTGTAGTGTCCTGTGGGCACTTTTAATGAAGATTGCATCTCTTGAGAAGAGAGACTTTATCCACTGCTTGTTTACCTGAAGCCCAGAAGCCCTGTGTCTGGTTTTCAGCACTGCCAGGCAAACAGAAGTAAGTCATCATTTCGACCCATTCTCCACTCCTCACCCTGCATGAGCATCTGGGAGCCTGTTGCTGGAATGGTGAAATCCACATACTTTCCTCTGAAACCAAAATGAAAACCTAGGACAAAATTAAATCAGTGTAATGTGAATAAGCAAGCACTGATGTATACACTATTACATGTTGTAAAAACAAAAGAATGTGCACTTCCTTAATGCAATCATTTGAAGTCATGTGTCAGATTCACTCAGCATGGCAATAATTTTGGAACATCCAAGTCCTGGCTTCTTTGTCTCGTATAGTTATATCCACGTTGTGAAACGTGCTGTCTAAGGTGATATACAGCAAGAAGATCCTCAGCCATTAGAACATGAGCTCTGTGTCTCAGGAACAAGTCACTTTTTGTAACTCAGAGAGAAAAAGGAACCCCAGAGAGCCATTCCATGCCTGGCTCATGCCCATAAGATTAACAATTACTTGGCATTATTAATGGCTCATTGTCTTACATATGAAGAGTTCACACATGGGAGCTGGCTTTAGAGGACAGAGTGCAGATAAAGGAAGTTACAATAATAACCTCAAACCAAAGCAGACCTTTTTTAGTTCATATTTTTGGAGTCCATGTGATTCTCAATGAGGTTATGTCTTTCTCTTAATAACCCAGCCCATCTGCCCATTGGATCGTGACCCCACACTATTCATACTTGGTGTCTACTAGCACACCCCCCACAGGATCAGAGGTTTGTGAGTACCCATCCTCAATGTTGACATTGAGGAATGAGGCCCCCTCTGTCTGCTTGCATCATGTTTCACATCACATCACTCTGCTTCGTTTCAGGCCAATGAAATGTTGATCAGTGGATGGAAACTCACTGCACAAGAGATATTTGGCAAAGGCCAGGTTTATGGCCAGGGATGTCATGGTTCTAATCAAGGAGCTTGCTTCCTGTAATACAGTTGTTCATCTAGTTGGTTCTTTTGTCCTTCAGGTTTTTGTTGTTGTTTTTGTTTATTTTATTTCCCATCCCTTCCTCTTCCCCTTCACACCCCCCCCCCAGCCAAATTTGTAAAGTTCGTTTTTTGACAAAACATCATGTACATCTGTATCCCTATTTAAACAATTTGTTTTTTCCCTTAGTTGGTTCTTTTACATGTTAGTTTAAAAAATAAAATCTTAGGCTGGGAAGGTGGCCCAGTGGTAAAGTGCTTGCCTAGTATGTATGAAGCCCTGAGATCGATTCCTCAGTAACCACATACCCAGAAAAAAAGCCAAAAGTGTTTCTGTGGCTCAAGTGTTAGTGTGCACAGGCAATGAGTTCAGGCCCCATAACTTACAAAAATGAATAAATTAATAGTTGATCGGCTGTTGCCACGTAAGGCCATAAAAATGGGCAACAAGGCTCAGGACTTTTGCCCCAAGAGCTCATGTCTCTGCCCACAAACAGGGTGATAAGGCTCATGTCTCTCAATTTCCAATACCTAGAAAACCCTTAAATCTATTTCTAGTTCCTGACTTTCCAGACCAAGAATTATTGTCTTACAAGGGAATATGAAAACATAAACATCCATTTCTGGAAATGAGCATGAGGTTATTTGTACTTTCTCAGAAGTTTGTCTCAATTAAAACAAACAAGTGAACTTAAATGCTGAAGAATACAAATATATTACTCCATCATACCATAAAAAGAATGTAATCTGTGAGCAAGGTAAACATGACCAACCAAAATAAGGCAATTAACAGAAGACTCATAGAAGTAAATTTCTTCTTTCTCATTGCCATCTTAAACCCTCCACCTCTGTGTTCTTCTGGTACACAGATGAGAATCTGACAGACCTCTTAAGGAGCAGAGCAGAATGGACAGTCTCCACACAGGCCAGATGAGCACAGTGAGTTGACAGGTACCCAAGGTAGGTGTTTCAGTATGGGAAGCTGTAGGAATGATCCTTTCCTGATAATCCAAACAGTCACATGTTCATGGCAAGGTCCAGAAATGTCGAAGTGAGGCTTATGAAGGTCACAGGTGAAAAGAAGCAATAATCTAGCATGAAAGGTAAATGTTTCAAACAGGATTGTGGTAGGGCATAACTGTAATTCCAGAACTCAGTAACCTGAGGCAGGAAGATCTTCAATTTTAGTCCAGCTAGGCAATAAAGCCAGGTCTTGCCTTACGAAGCTAAGGTTTCCTATCATCACTTGCTAAAGAAAAACTACTTGGACGAGAAGCACCATCTGAGATTTCCATGGCACCCTCTACATCTTCACATCCATTGCCTTTACTATGTTTCTTCTCTGTCACTATCCATTTCTCAGCTACTCAACAGGAATTCATCTCCCTTGTCCTTATCTTCTGCACACAAAGTATTATTGCCTATTCTAGTGCCATTCCCATTGTTTCTCTGCATTTTAAACAGTGTCCTGTCTTCATCTGAGTGATCATTGTCACTGGAACGCCATGGTATATTTGTGAGCTCAATGTACTAGATGTGGTTGTTTCTTTGGTCTCGTAGATAATTCAATATTTCAGATATCCTGAAATCATTCTCCAAACTTGAGCCATGCTTCAGAGTGGGAGGGTGGCAGCTGTGCTCACTGTCCTTAGACTTGGACTTCTGACCTGTGGTGGACTCTTATTGAAAGCATGGATACTCTATGTCCCACTTCCTTTTCTTCTTGGGTCTGTTGGTGGCATCACCAGAGACATGGTATCAGCTGGTGCTAGAATAATTCTTTGGGAAGAATAAGACAAAACTCAATAAAGGAAGCACAAGGAAATTATACATTGTTCAGTGTGAAAATATAAAATTCATAGTGAAGCAAAATTTATGGGGTCAAACCTCCATTTTCAGAGACCTTGAATGTCAAGCCATCATACTAGTTTTCTATGTCTGTGTGTAACATTTATAGTCAAGCTCTTCTTGTGGTCATATAGGTCCTATTGACCACCAGGAGTCACTGGAAGTCCAGGGTACATTTGTTACATGGGTGGAGGGGTTCTCCTGGAGAACCATTTTGGCACTGACAGGCCAGGGATGAGGGCAAGAAGCTAAAAAGGAGGCAGCAGTAAATGTAGGGGAGGCTGTAACAGTGGCCACAGTCTCAGCCTGAAACTCGAAGGGCTACAACACGGTCACTGCAACCTTTGGAACTCATGTGCTCATGGGGAGCTCAATTAGCATGCACAGAGTAGGGAAAAGTGGGGTATCCTGAAGCCAACCTTCAGACAGCTGTGGCGGTGCAAACTGAGGATTGATGGCTGAGAGTGGTCAGTCCAGAGGCCCGGTGGCTGGAAGGTAGGTCCACATAATGGTCGCTTAAGCCCTGGAGTCATTTGACAGGGAAAATTTGTTGTTTCTTTTCCCCCTGTCTAAGCTGCATTACTACCATCACCCACAAACCTCACTTTCTCTATAGCACGAGCATAGGCAAGAAGCACGCCACTCAGCTTAGAAGAGATTTTGCAGTGGGCTCCTAATCATCCTTACCTCTTCGAGAGGCTGCAGCTGGAGCCGTCCTTTGAAAGTCACATAAAAACCCAGTGTGTGACGGACCAGCTCAGCCAGAGCACTGGAACCGACGGTACACGGATCTCGGGATAGGTGGGCAAGGAGTCTGCGAAGTGACAAACAGCACAGACTCAAAAGAGTTGCATCCGAGTGTATATTTATTGAGGAGAATTAACATTTTTATACAGTGTGTGATTGTGACATAGATTCTTTGTATACTTAAGCATGTAATCAATTTTTTGAAAAGGCAAAGCATTGATGAATTACATGAAAATTGATGATTATCCCAACAACTGTTTAAGCTAAGTGGTGCGAAACAAGTCTAGCATATTGTTTAATAGAATGTCATCTCTTCAGCCTTATTATGTTTAATAATTAACAAACCTAAGACAGGGCTGTACTTATATTGTACTCTCTTCATTTTTATTTTTATCCTACTATTTTCATCTTTATAAGCTCCTGTATAAGGAAATGGTTCTTGGTTGGTTCAGAAAATATGATCCACCATCTATTCCCTATAATGTAAGTTGGACTAATCTTAATCATAACTGTTGGGAGAATCTTTCTTTTTCTTTTTTTTTCTTTTTTTTTTTTAATTTAATTTTATTTTATTTGTGAACATACTGTACAGAGGAGTTAAAATTACATGGGCAGGATAATGGGTACATTTCTTACCAAGCATTGCAGCCTCCTCCTTTGTTTACCCTTCACATCCCTTCCCAGGCTCCCCCCTTCCCCACAATCCCAATCCTTCTCCTTCCCCCCCTTGCCCCCCCCCCCACACCGACGTTGTAAAGCTCGTTTTGGACATTACAACTTGTACTTCTCATTGTTGCAACAGGTACACCTGTATCCTTAAACAACTGGTTTTTCCCCATCTCCTCCACAAGTTATACTGACATAAAATATAGTGAAAGCAGGGGTTATACTGTGGGGGAGGGACATACAAAGCAACAAGGAGATAATCTTATAAATGCGTTAGAAACACATGCATGAAAGAAAAAAACATTATAACACACATCTAAGGGTACATTTTCCTGACATCACATTATCTGACCATTTCCGCTTGACTCATACATATACTAGATAATACAAATAAGGGAAACCATGGGACCTATGTTTCTTTGGGCCTGGCTTACTTCACTTAATATAATTTTTTCCAACTTTTTTCCATTTCCTAACAAATGGGGCAATGTCATTCTTTCTGATGGAGGCATAGAATTCCATTGTGTATATATACTACATTTTCTTGATCCATTCATCTACTGAGGTGCATCTCGGTTGGTTCCACATCTTAGCTATGGTAAATAATGCTGCAATAAACATAGTTGTGCTGGTAGCTTTAGTGTGGTCTTGTTTGTAAACATTTGGGTCAATGCCCAAAAGTGGGATTGCTGGGTCATAGGGCAGTTCTATGTGAAGTCTTTTGAGGAACCTCCATACTGCTTTCCAAAGTGGTTGAACAAGTTTACATTCCCAGCAACAATGATGTAAGGTTCCTTTCTGTCCACATCCCCTCCAGCATCTGTTGTTGTTAGAGTTCTTGATTTTTGCTGTTCTAACTGGAGTGAGGTGATATCTCAATGTTGTTTTGATTTGCATTTCTTTTATGGCTAGGGATGTTGAACATTTCTTCATGTGTCTTTCTTCTATAGAGAAGTTTCTCTTTAAGTCATTAGATCACTTATTTATTGGGCAGTTGTTTCTTTGAGGATTTGTTGTTGGGGGGGGGTTAATTTTTTGAGTTCCAAGTATATTTTAGATATGAGACCCTTGTCCGTTGTATGTCTAGTAAAGATTTTCTCCCAATCCGAGGGCTTTCTATTGATCTTCCTAGCTATGTCCTTAGCCATGCAGAAGCTCTGCAACTTTTTGCATTCCCATTTGTCCAACCTTTCTTTGATTTGTTGTGTTTCCGGGTCTCTATTCAGAAAATTTCGGCCTGAGCCAAGGAGACCTAGGGTTTCTCCTATTCCAACCTGTAATATTTTCAGAGTGTCTGCTTTGAGTTCAAGGTCTTTGATCCTATCTTTTTCTTTTATAATCAGAGGTTTCTTATTTTTTTTTAGAACTCTCTGAACTACTGGGATAACTCTTTCTAGCTTAGTTTAATTCATTGATTTTGTCTGCTGTACATATCTGGAAATTTTAAGTCTCTATATTTACTATGCCTGAGCTGCAAAACCGCTTGTGAAGATGTAGGAGTTCTGGAGGCAATGTCACATCAGATGATAGATTGATTGGGGCATTGCCCACATTTAATCTTTGGTCTTAGTCTTTATTACTTAGAGAAGCTGTCTCTATTCGACTAGAAAGATACAACATGCTCTGTTCACATCAATAGAAAAATAGCCAAAACGAGAATAAAGGCAATGAATGTACAGCCAAGAAGAATACAGTAAGAACAAAGGTAGAGGCTATAAAGGTGCAGCCAAGTGTGTGGGAAGCCTTGAACCAACACCTCCTTCCTGCAGGCATGCTTCCTTGAAACTCTTTGTCTAATGCGATCTCTCACGCAGACTCCTCAGAAGGTGGCGTGGCACCCACTGGCCACAGAAAGATGTCCACTCAGCTGGTGATACCAGGAACCACTGGAAGTGCAGAAACTTAAGCATTTGACCTGGTTTCTCTGGCCAGAGACTATTCATTGAATTTGCAGCCCCTTATTCTGTTGACGATGTCAAATCAGAAGCCATCTATCCACCACAGGCAGCTTTATTAGATGTTCAAATTGGTTATGGAAGTGCCCCACCCACCTGCACCGGCCTCTCTTTGCTGAACCCAGCTAAGGACACCTTGCAGACATATCCTCATGGCTGCTTTGCCTGCTGTGATCTCTGCTCCTTTCCAAACGCTTGCTTCGGCAGCTTCCCCTCCATTGTGCCTGTGCCTCTCAGACTGGGTTCCTATGGTGGTTGGATATTGAGCTGCTTGTTAGAGGAGGAAACAAGGGTTGTTGTGTACAAAGGCAGGCCTGACCTCGCCTGGAGGCAGGACAGAACTCTCCCAGGTTGGACTTGTCAGGGCACAGGGCAGGCATCCTGCCCCTTGGCCCTGGGTCAGTGTAGTGAGCAGCAGTTACACTGGAACTTCTCTTTCTCAGAGAACAACGGGTTATGTCTGTCCAGATTGCCTTTTCTAGGGATATCAGTTCTCCACCAACTCCTGGGTGATGCCTGGGGCTTGAGTCTATGCCAGTCTCCACTCCTGTCGAGAACCTTTCATTCCAGAAGTTTCAATGAAGTGTATGTGGTGTGCCATCAGTGGGCACTTGAAAGGATGCCTGTGCTGCTGAACAAAAGTATAAGAAGCTGAGACCATTTGAGTGTGGTGATGGAGGTGTGGCCCAGTTGGTAGACTGACAGCCAATTAACCAAATGATCAGGTCCTGAGTTCGTGTCCTCATCTACAAACAAAGAAGAAAGATAAAAATATATCCGTTTGTAGCTTTTTTTACATTTGACATTCTTTCTGTACTCTCACTAAATACATCTCTATATACCCATCAGAAATAAATTTATTCCTTTGTTGTTGGGCTTCACGTACATTTTTGCATTACTGTATTTAGTAACCCAGGACATCATCAGTCATACTTCCACTCCATTTTTTTTCTTGGTTCATTTTTGTTCTTATCTATTCTAAGAGATTGAAGTCCAGACCAGGGCTCTGGCCATCATCTCTTTTTGCCCACATCCCTACTTTTTGCCTTTGTATCTTGTGTGTGTTTGTGTAAAAATAATGTATATAGGGGTTATAATTACATGGGCAAGGTAATGAGTACATTTCATATCAAGCATTGTTACCTCCTCCTTTGTTTACCCTTACCATACATTCCTATCTCTCCCTCCCATCCAGTGCTCCTCCTCCCATCTCCACCCCGTCCTATAGTTTCCCTTATTTGCAATAATTATTATATGTCTGACACAAGCAAAAATGGTCAGATAAGTGAAATGAACCCAGAGATAAGTTCTCAATTTTTTTTTCTTGCCTTTGTCTCTTTATTGGAGTTTTCGAACCTCATGCAATTTCCTGCCAGAAGTGATCTCCAGTGGTGGTTCTCAGATGCAACCTCTAGACATATGTAATCATGAGCCAGCAGCAGCTGACTTCTATTATCATTTATGCTGGTGATCTTCCAAATCATTTCTCAAAATCTAGGCTGTTCCTGCTAGCTTGTAACGCATATCCTTGAGCTCTTACCCTCCTCAGAATCAAGGGTTTCAGGTTCAAACCACCAGCCTACAACTTAAGACTTGTTTCATCTTCGTTTTCCCCTTTTATCTTGATGATTCTTTAGAAATTAAAAGTTTCAATAAAAGCATGGACTGGGGGGCTAGGAATGTGGCTTATTTGTAGAGTGCTTGCTTACCATGCATGAAGCCCTGGGTTCAATTCTTCAGTACCACACAACAGAAAAAGCCAGAAGTGGCACTTTGCCCCAAGTGTTAGCGTACCAGCCTTGAGCAAAAGAAGCTCAGGAACAGATCTCATGCCCTGAGTTCAAGACCCAGGATTGCCAAGAACAAAAACCAAAAGCCAAAATCAAAAAAATAAAAAAGCAACAAAAACAAAACAAAACAAAACAAAAAACCTTGGATTGCTGGTGCAGTTGACTCATACCTATACTCCTAGCTACTAATGACACTGAGGTCTGAATGTTCCCATTTGAAGCCAGCCTGGGCAGAAAAGTCTGAGACTCTTATCTCAAATTAATGACAATAAGCCAGAATTGCAGCTGAGGTTCAAATGCCAGAGTTCTAGCCTTTAATACAAGAAGCACAGGGACAGCACCCAAACCACAGTTCAAATATCTCTAATTGTTGGAGATCATATTCGGACTCTTGAGCACTAGTCAATGTGTGAAAATGGAAAGTATTGAGTTCAAGTCCTGGTTTGAGACCAGAAAAAAAAAAAAAAAACACAGCAAGGAAAACCAAAGAAACAGACATTATAATAATAACTGGGGGGGTGGGTTACTGAGCATAAGCAGGCGCTACCTCCACTCCTCCCTCTTCTAGCCTTCTTTGACTCAGCAGATGGGCAGCCCGGTCTGACTTGCAGGCAGTGGAAGAGGCTGCTGGTTTTGGGGAATAGTAGCAATGCCCCTAGTCCTCAGCTCAAGTAGTCAATGAAGAAGGAGAAGATTGTGTGGGAGAGGCCAGTGTTGCTGCTGCCTTAGGCTTCATCTCATGGCTGACTGTCTGACAACTTAGTCATGCCTCCCATCTCCCTTAATGTCTATTTTTTCAACATATATTTTATTTTACAGTTTTGTCTTTTAATTTTTTAATGAATTTATTTATTTTGTTTTTGGTTCTAGGTAAGACATGAATTCAGGCCCTGACCATGTCCCAGACCATTTTTTGTTGTTGTTGGTCATGGGGCTTGATCTCTAAGACTGGGCACTGTCCCTCAGCTCTTCAGCTCAATGCAAGAGCTCTGCCACATGAGCTACACTGCCACTTCTGGTTTTCTGGTGTTTATTGGAGTTGACTAACACACTTTTCGGCCCAGGCTGGCTTTGTACCATGATGCTCAGACCTCAGGTATGAGCGACTGGTGCCCATCCTAGACCATTTTTGTTCAAGGAAACTGCACAATAACATTTCAGCCACAGCTCAACTTCTGGCTTATATTCCTTGTTGGGTTATTGGAAATAAGTGTCTATATTTTAAATATCTAGTTTTCCTGGGTACTGTTGACTCATGCCTCTAATCCGAGTTAAACAAAAGCTAAGGATCGCAGTTTAGAGCCAACCATGATAGAAATGACTGTGAGACTCTTATGTCCAATTAACGACCATAAAAGTGAAAGTGAAGCTGTGGATCAAAATTGTAGAGTGATAGCCATGAGCAAAAAGAGTGCTGGAACACCACCCAAGCCCTGAGTTCAAGCTCTGAGACATAAATAAATAAATAAATAAATAAATAAATAAATAAATAAATAAATAAATAAATAAATAAATAAATAAATAAAGGCTTTCCACTGTAGGTGTCTCACACCTATAAACTTGGTAGTCAGGAGGCTAAGATCTGAGGATCGCAGTTTGAAGTCAGCCTGGATAGGAAAATTTGTGAGACTCTTATCAGAAATAAGTAGAAAAGCCAAAAGTGTAACTGTGGCTCAAGTGGTAGTGCTATCCTTGAGCAAAAGAAGCACAGTGATCATTAATTCTATCTCAGGGACTGCCTTTCCCAATTAAATAAATACATTAAAATGTTTAGGGCTTTGAAGAGTGACTAAGATTGCTGAGCATTAGCCAATGAGCATGAGCACTAGGTACCAAGCTGGAGTCCTCCTCTGACGAGGGCATGTGTGGGTCCTGCCACCCCCACAACTTCACCATCTGGCTTACAGCAGAGGCAGACCAAGCGAGATGGGGAGGAGGAGTGTCGCTACCGCCTCGACCAGCAAGGAAGACGCGACACCGGACTCTTCTCTCTGCCGTTTATTCAGGACCTTTTTTTAATCTTGTGACCCCAACCCCGGGGAGAATTCCCCACAGCCTTAAGTACCCGCTGGGTAGCCAACCCTGATACGCCACGTGGGAACCACCAATAGGTTCAGGTGCGCGGAAGCAAGCCAGATTCTTTGCCTTAGCCATATCAGGAGTTGTTTACCACAGAGAGCACTCGCCATCGGGAAGGCGGAGGGCGGAAACCAGCACCATCTTCCAGGTGCGGCCTCTCGCAGCTCTCTACAGTTCCCCCTTTTTTGTTTAAAGAACACAGATGAGAACAGAGGTCTGATCCCTGTTGTGCAATTGCAAGGACTGCATACAAGCCTTCTCCCAGAGGGCGCCTTCTCTAGGGATGACTCAGCCTGTCCATTGATTCGTTTTTCACAAGGACGGGAAAAGGCGAATCGAACCCGTGTGCAATCAAACATGCTCTCCTCGAGGGCAAAACTCATGCCTCTCGACTGCAGTACTTTGACTTTGCAATCTGTGTTCATTGTTTTAGGGTGGCAAGCCACGCTTAGGGGGACTGACCTGCTCCAATGACTGTAAAGGCTTGGATAATCATGGCTGCACTGCGACGCTGAGAACCTCTAATTTGGCAAATGCACCACAGACATACCAAGGAGGCTAACACCAGGAGGCCTATCAGGGCTCCCAAACCCGCCCCCTCCTTGAGATGAATCATAGCAGCGGAGATCCATGAAGATAACCCCTCCGCCAATCCGGCATCCACTCGGGTCGAGTTCACCATGACGATGGCAACCCTGAGCTGTTCCATCAGGCTGTCGAACTCCCAAGTTCAATTACCTAAAAGATAACTAAACAACTGTTTAGACAAATTTGCAGCGTTTTTTGAATAGGTTTTTTCCTGGGCCTGAACTCTGGGCCTGGGCGCTGTCCCTCAGCTCTTCAGCTCAAGACTAGCACTCTACCACTTGAGCTACAGCGCCACTTCCGGCTTTTTTCATTTTCCTTATATGGTGCTGAGGTATCAAACCCAGGGCCTCAGGCATGCAAAGCAAGTGCTCTAACACTGAGCCACCTTCCCAGCCCCTTTCTTCTGGGTTAATTGCACCACAGCAGCAGCTAATCCAGCATTAGTTAGTGGTCCGCCCAGCTCTCTACAAACTTTCATCCATGCTTCTAGTCCCCTGTTCTTATATGGGGTTATGGCGGCTCTGCATTCCTTAGTGCACTGCTCGTAAACAAGCTGTTTAATTAATGGCATGGCTGCGTCTGGGTCACCAGAAATTCTGCCAGCAGCCTCGACCATACGGGCAACAAAGTCCAAAAACGGCTCCATAGAGCCCTGCAGGATTTTGGTGAGATTGCCACTCACCTCGCCTTTATTTGGTAAGGCCTTCCATGCCTTTATGCCAATTTTATTGATTTGTTCATAAACTTGGACCGGGTAGCCTATCTGCTGATTGGCGAATCTCCCTTGTCCAAGCAGCATATCTCTGTCCCAAGCTGGGTTTCCCCCAGCCTGATTGGCCGCAGCCTCTTCACTAGCAAATTCAACCAAAAAGGCCTTCCAATCTAAATACTGACCTGGGCTCAAACAAGCTCGTGCGAGCCCACTCCAATCACCGGGTGTCATGCAGTGTCTGTTTAGGGCCTCCACCTGGGCTACAGTAAAGGAGGCCGTGATTCCGTATGTCTGCACAGACTCAGCTAAAGATTTTATCACCTTAAAATCTAAGGGTTCATGATACCGCTGTCCCTGTGGATCCTGAAATATTGGACAGGCTAGATGTAACTCGGTTCTGACCGCTTTCCAAACGCCTGGGCTGAAAGAACAGCCGGGGCTGCCACTTCCAGGGTCCTCCGCATAAAGCAGAGGGGCCGAGGGTGTGGCGTGGCACATGGAAGGCATGCATTCGTCTTTATCTGGGTCCTCACTCTCCTTCCCTTTCCTCCTCTTTCTTATCTTTGTTTTTTCTATTTGTTCTATGAGTGATTGTAGTTCTTCTGAGTCTGTAGACTCAGAGGTCTCTAGTTCGGCAAAATCAGGGTATAACCCCCCCCTGCTCTCCTCCTTTTCGCTGTCTGCCCTTTCCGATCTTTCTTCCTGCAGCATTTCTAAGGCGGCCTGACCATTCTCTACCACCTCACTGCAATGCTGGTCCTCGAGACAGCCTCTTATCAGTTTCCATATTGGTCTCACTCCGCTCTTAAGCGTTCCTTGTTCAGAGGCAAAATCTAGGTCCCTCCCTAGTTTCTCCCAAGAGGCCACCGTGAGGCTTCTGGAGACAGCGAACCACGGGGCAACGATGTCACATTCATTCAAAAATCTCTCTAAAGTACTCTTTTTAATTTTTAACTTTTTTGAGTGCAGTAGCTCATTGAGAGCCAAAAAAATTGGGTGCGAAGAAGAAGCGCCCATGTTTTAAACATTTAAAGCTGGTAAACAAACTTTTACTTTCACTTTTGGCTACTCTATTGACTAGCCCCGGGTTCTCAATCTCTCTTTATCTACCGAGAAGAGCAAAAATCCCCCCGCTCTTGTGGCGGATTCCCCTTTTACCTGGGAACTTACTCTCTGCTCTTGTGGCGGATTCCCCTTTTACCTGGGAACTTACTCCCCGCTCTTGTGGCGGATTCCCCTTTTACCTGGGGACTTACCCCCGCTTTTGTCGCGGATTCCCCTTTTACCTGGGGACTTACCGGTGCACCACCCTGACCGCAGAGAGTTCTGAGTCCTCGTTGGGGTTATGGCTGAGTCCCCATACGGGCCGCCACGTGTCGCTACCACCTCGACCAGCAAGGAAGACGCGACACCGGACTCTTCTCTCTGCCGTTTATTCAGGACCTTTTTTTAATCTTGTGACCCCCACCCCGGGGAGAATTCCCCACAGCCTTAAGTACCCGCTGGGTAGCCAACCCTGATACGCCACGTGGGAACCACCAATAGGTTCAGGTGCGCGGAAGCAAGCCAGATTCTTTGCCTTAGCCATATCAGGAGTTGTTTACCACAGAGAGCACTCGCCATCGGGAAGGCGGAGGGCGGAAACCAGCACCATCTTCCAGGTGCGGCCTCTCGCAGCTCTCTACAGAGGAGGAAGAAACTGCTGGGTTCATGGAAACTTCAAGATGCTCCCAACCCCCGACTTCAGTGGGAAAGTGAGTGAGGAGTGGATTTTCTGCAGGGGCATCTTGTGCTCCAGGGAGGCAGGTGATGTAGGAGCTAAGAATAAGGTTGAGGTCTCTGCCTCTGTAGGGCAGGAGGGGAGCTTGGGCTGGGCACCTAGACCTAGGGAGCCAGCAAGTTAAGGTAGAGTAGAGTCTTAATGTAAGGGTCTGCTCCACATGTTGCCTAGAGCAGCAAAACCATGGGGTACCTGGAGCAAAGAATGTGCTTCTGGGCTCTGAATCTATTTGGGGAAGGCTTGGATTTTGTCTTTGGTTCTGGGTCGGTTGTGGGAGGTTGTCTCTAGCTAGGCAGGGTCCAGCTGTGCTGCAGGCATAGAGCTGCTGCTGCCTGTCTGCTGGTTGGAGGAGGATTTTCTTTCTGGGCAGACTGTGAATCCAGATCCTCAGATTGCTGATTTTAAGTAGCTAGGATTGCAGATGTGAGCCAACACTTCCTATCTCAGTTTAGAAGCCTTAATTCCTTTTTCCCCCCATATTTTTACCTCTAGGACCAGGACTCCCACAGGCCACCTGATGCTTTCACTCAATGGCTCTACTAATTTAGCCAGGCCTCCCCACCCCTTTAATGCCTCTTTTTTTCCAACTTTCCTTTTATTTTTTGTTTGATATTGTTAAATTTTAATTAATGAATTTGTTGTTCTGTTGCTTCTAGCACTTGAAGTTAGGGCCTGGCCACTGTCCCAGAGTATTTTTGCTCCGTTAATATTCTCTATAACACAGGAGCAAGAGCTCAACTTTTTGCTTGTGTGTGTGTGTGTGTGTGTGTGTGTGTGTGTGTGTGTGTGTGTGTGTGTGTGTTTTAGAGACTTGTTAGGAATAGGAGTCAAATTGAAATGACTGGCTTTTGGTGGGTGTGGCTCACACCTAAAACCCTAGCTATTCAGAAGATGAGATCTGAGGGTCACAGTTTGAAGCCAGCCTGGGCAGGAAAGTTTTTGAGACTCTTAGCTTGATGTAACTACCAAAAACCAGAAGTGGAATTGTGGCTCATGTGCTAGAATGCTTGAAAAAAAGCAGCTAAAGGACAGAGTCTAGGCCCTGGGTTCTAACTCTAGGGATGCCCATCACTAATGAATTATTTCAGGGCTTGGAAATGTGGCCCAGTGGGGAGAGTGCTTGAAAATGAGCAAGAGTTTTCATACTGATTTCAAGTGCAGGCCTGTGAAAGATAACTAGTCTGAAGAGGAGTCTGAAATTCATTTTCTTTTTCTTTTCATCTGTCTTTTGTCTTCCTTAGGCTTCCAAATTCAGACAAGTGACTTCAAACTCATCCTACTGAGCAACATTCTAACTCTTGACAGAAGTATTTAACTTAATTAATGAGCTAATATTAAAGGCACAATTATTTATGTTCTTACAATCCAAGAGAGTAACCATGTTGCGAGAAAATTCAATTTTCTACCTGAAAAAGTGGCTTAAAATATTTTCCAACCAGGAATAAAAATAGTGAACAGGGAGTCATTTATTGAAATTAGGGAAGGTGATGATGAAGCTTTCAAAAGTGTCCAAACACATAGGATAGAAACTTAGACATGTTATTGGGAAAACAGGTACTCTAATTGCTCTCGCTGGGAAATTGTGTGTGTGTGTGTGTGTGTGTGTGTGTGTGTGTGTGTGTGTGTGTGTGTGTGTGTGTGTGTGTGTGTGTGTGTGTGTGTGTGTGTGTGTGTGTGTGTGTGTGTGTGTACCTGCCGGAGCTTGCAACGAAAGGGAATCCTGATTTAGGGGGCAAGGATGAGGGACAAAATGACATAAGACAAAGGATGGGGTCGAGATGTCTGCATTTCAAGACTGCAGCACCGTTTATTTTTACTTTTTCCTAATATATACTGTTAAAAGTCAAGAGGTAATATAAGGTTACTATAGTCCAGAAAAACAAGGAAAATTTCGGTAAAAACAGAGTACAGTAAAAACAAGACAAGTTCAACTGGTTGAAAGTAAAACAAACTCTGCAGACATAGCAAAGCAATCCTAGGCACCTGGTGTTATTCAAGTAAGCCAGTTTCTTGTATGTGCCTTCAAGCGAGCACAAAGGTCAAGATGACCTTTGAGCTTTACTGTTGGCTCCCAACATGTACCCACTACAGGTCTTCAGCTCATGCCTTGGGTCCTGTCATCTGCTTATTCAGTAACCACTGAGACACCGGTCTTCCTTTGGCTTTTTAGTGGTTAATTGGAGATACAAATCTCATAGATTTTCGTGTTTGGACTTAATCTTCTGATCCCCAGCAATCCTTGGATTAGTGTTAATGTGATGCTATCATAAAGTGAAAGTTCATTAAACTGGGAACAATATGGAAGTACTTGTGCAATATGCAAAGTAACCAATTCATTAATTTGGGAATAACACAGGATCACATTAGAAGCCCAAAGCATAATCAAAACCTATTAGCCACAATGTATGAAACATCACATATTTATGGTGTAGAATATATACAATGAATTAAATCCTGAATCAAAAGTCTTTGCTGGGTTTGCTACTTAAAAAAATCAGAAATAGAGTGTCATTGAAATGAAGTTCAGACTGGAGGCTTATAGCATGCAGCGGAGCATCAGCTTAGTGAGCACAGGCCCTAAGTCTAAGCCCCAGGACCATAAAGAAGTAGAAGAAATTGAAAAGGAGGAGGAAAGAGAGGAACTGAAAAGGAGGAGGAAGGGATGAGAGGAGGGAAACAAAAACAGAGGAGGAAGGGTAGAGCAGGATAAAGAGGAGGAGGAGAAGAAAGTAAGGAAGAAGAGGAGAGGAGTGAAGGAAGAGGAAAAAAGACTGGGGGAGGAGGAGAGGAGACAGGAGGAGGAAGAGAAATGCAATATAACAACAAGAATTGTTGGCAAACATCTTGTATATGTGATCTGCATCTGCATGGCAGAATTATTTTCTCATCAAAGAGATAGCTAACACAGTGAAAATGTGGGTGATTACCTGTGGCTCAGTCATTTTGTCATCAAAGCTTTACATTGAGCTTTTACACTGCATACTCACTGAATTTAAAGTTATCACAGATGCATTCAAATGAGGTAGACTGAGTGTGAGGACTTCCATTTGCAGGGTGGGGTGAAGATCTCTCAGGAATATGTTGGCGATGTTGGAAAGTAATGAATGATAAGCCCATTCCTCCTGACCCTTTCCAGGGAATATATAACTGAGACTTCTTTTCAGGAGCAGGAAATAGTATGCACACTGATAAAATTAATTAAGCTCAAACAAGACAAATTGGAGACACACAATTTCTTCAAGGCTCAGCAGGTGGTGGAGAAAGGTTGGAGGCAGTGGCCGGGGCCTGCCATCTGGAACATTGGCCAGTTATGCTGTCTTCTGCACAACAAAACAGATCAGGACAACTTTGGGGAGGCACAGGCACAGCTGGTTCCGAAAAGAGAAACTGTGATGCCACCACTTCCATGTGCTTTAAATATATTACTATCTTATTAGTCATTAATGTTTTTATATTCTTCAATAATACTTTTTTGGCAGCAAATCTCTCTTTCATTCACTCTCTCCCTCCCTCCCTCCCTCCCTCCTTCTCTCTCTCTCTCTCTCTCTCTCTCTCTCTCTCTCTCTCTCTCTCTCTCTCTCTCTCTCTCTCTCTCTCTCTCTCTCTCTCTCTCTCTCACACACACACAGACACACACACACACAGACACACACACACAATTAAAAAAAAACTAATTTGTAACCAAAAAATCGGAACTTTTAGCTAGGTGCCAGTGGCTCATACCTACAATTCTAGCTACTCAGGAGGCTGAGATCTGAGGATAGTGGTTCAGTGCCAGCCTGGGCAGGAAAGTCTTGGTGCTTGTAACTCTGGGTTATTTTTCCAACTTTGCTTTTATCTAAAGATATTCTTTTATGAAAATAAAATTTAAAAAAATAATAACAACCAGATAGTCAACATTTACAAATAACCAGAAAAGTTGAATTTGAAGGTTCCTAATACAAAGTAATAAGAATATAATCAGTACATATTGTACACAAGCATTGAAATATAAGACTATATGCCACAAATATGTACCATATGGGCTGAACAAACTTAAAAAATTAATGATCTATAGCTAAGATGTGGAACCATCCCAGATGCCCCTCAGTAGATGAATGGATCAAGACAATATGGAATATACACACAATGGAATTCTATGCTCCCATTAGAAAGAATGACATCTCCTCATTTGTAAGGAAATGGAAAGAGTTGGAAAAAATAATATTAAATGAGGTAAGACAGATCCACAGAAACAGACTCCACGGTTTCCCTCATTGGTAATAACTAGTGTGTGTCTAGCATAGTCCTAGAAGTGGATCACAACAACTCAATAGCTACGTACATATGGACCATATAAGATGTTGCTAAGTGAAATGAACTCCAAGATGTGGAAACGAGGTTTTTATTTGTTGGTGTTGTTTTTAAAGTGCTATGTTTTTTTCTTTTATCTTTTCCCTATGGTTTATCCCTTGTTGTCGCTCTATTTGGTTTTGGTAATCTGTGTATTGTATAGGGAATGGGAATAGGGAATGGGAACAACAAAATGATGAGAAAAAAGACAAAGAACAAACCTAAGCAACAGTGATACTCATGAGACAATATGTTGGAAATGAACTTCATAAGTTGTGGGGGGTAGTGAGAGGTGGAGAAGTGGGAGAAAAAGCAGGATAGTATTATTCAACAAGAAACATACTATCTTACTTATGTAACTGTAACTCCTCTGTACATCACCTTGGCAATAAAATTAAAGAATTTTTCAAAGGAAATAACATTTGAAGGGGATTAACCATGTCTTGCTTTTGAGGTTTCTTTAAAATTTTACCCAAAAAATTACACATTAGTTTCCAAAAGAATTAATGATATAGAAATGCGAACTATCTTGATTTAATCATTACAACCATGTACATGTGCTGAACTGTCCTTCTGTACCCCATAAATTTGTCCAATTAAAAAATACAAATAAAATCATAGAATGGCACACGGAATTGACAATATATATAATTTAATTCACTTGATA
The DNA here is from genome assembly GCF_024711535.1 of Dipodomys merriami. NCBI lineage: Eukaryota > Metazoa > Chordata > Mammalia > Rodentia > Heteromyidae > Dipodomys > Dipodomys merriami. The sequence continues at coordinate 390,949 of NW_027206403.1, read as the reverse complement.
TTTTACCAACTGCCTAAAAGCTATAACTGTCATGTTAAATACTGTTCCATAAATAGAAGCAATATGTATATTAAACATGTTCTTTCTTTACTGAGATTCTGGAAGTTTTTGTTTGCATCTTTGAAAATCTATTTAACAAAAGATCCAAAATATCTTTGTTGTTTGGAAATTAGTCCTCTTAAGTTTTTATTACATTTTGTCCAGAGTCACTTGGAAAAGCTTATATCACTCAACAAAGGGAGTTATCAAGTTTACCTTCAGCTCTTAAAGATGAAGTAGATTAGAATGGTAAACAACTGAAAAACAGAAAGATACAGAGGAAATACAAGATCTAATCATGGAAACTCAATGTTCAATTTTAACCATGGAACTGCTCTTGTGACCAGCAATATCTCAACTAACAAGCCTTTCTTGATGGATGCCCTATCTTGTGCTAATGAATACTGTATTTCATATCAGAACGAAATGTTTTATAATTTTGAAGCATCTAAATGTAGGGAACATTCCTAAGAATTGTCACAGACACATTTTGTTTGCCAAGTCTCATTTATATGAAGTTGAGAAATGTGTCAATATATTTGGCAAATAATGACTTTGAAAGAAGTAATAACATTGTAGGTTAAAACATTAGCCAGGTGCCAGTGGTTCATGTTGTAATCCTAGCTACAGATGTGGCTGAGATTTGAAGATCATGGTTCAAACTAGCCTGGGCAGGAAAGCCTAAGACTCTTATCTGCAATTAGTCACCAAAATTAAAAATGAAAAACATTAGGTGAGGCTGTGTCTCATGTGGTAGAATGCTGGCCTTAAGCAAAAAGTCTCAAGGACATCACCCAAGCCCTGAGTTCAGGACTCAGTACTGGCCCATACAAACATAACAAACAGAAACATTATATATGCCAACATTTATACATTATGAAACAAAACACAAGAATGGAGAGTACCCCTCATTTTTCAGAATTGTTTTATGCTTATGCATTTGAGCACTAGAGTGTTGTTCTTAGTTTAAAAAATCATCTACACAGAACTATCAATTGCTAATGTCTATAATATCCAATTTATTAATCACAAGACCTAACTGTAAAGCTTATACACAACACTGTGGGCAAGTAAAGCAGAATATGGCTACTTAGAACCAAATCTCATTATATTCTTGGACCCTCCAAGATCTGATTAGGACAAACTTGGAAGTCAGTAAAGTTTGTCGTGTGTGTGTGTGTGTGTGTGTGTGTGTGTGTGTGTGTGTGTGTGTGTGTGTGTGTGTGTACACACTGGAGCTTCAATCAGGGTCCCACACACTAATTTTGGTTCTTCGTTCAAGGCTGGGGCCCTCCACTTTGATCACAGCTCCACTTCCATAAAGTTCATCTTTTCTTCCTTTTTTCAATTCTCTTCTCTTCCTGGGTCTTTTCTACTATTTTCAGCAATTCCAGGTGCTATGTCTTTATTTCAAGTTCTCCTTAGGAGAGCGCCACACACAGGAGACACAAAGGGATCTTGTTTAGATGCCAACTCTGCAGCATGTAGGTGGAGGACAGGTGTCTTTAATTTGGCTAAGCTCCTGGGGGAACCAAGGCTGCAGGTCTCAGGTCCTTGATTAGCAAAGCCTGAGAAAAGATGTGATGTAAAACCAGTGCCTGCTGAGCTCCTGGGAACTGAAAAACCTATCCCCGAGTCTTGTGGCTGTGTTTTAGGACCTATATCTGGTAGAACACTTTTGAGACTCTATGCACTCAAATTATATCCCTAACATTGCATACCAACTCAGAGACCAAAAATAGTAGGTGGGACAGTAGAATAAGAACTCATTTTTGTTCTGTGAGTTTTTTATGCTCCTCAACAAAATGCCAGCCTTGATATATTGACACAGCGTGTTTATTTCACAGAAAAATGAAGGAGGAAAGAAAAGAAGGAGAAGGAAGGAGATGGGGAAAAGAAGCAAGTCAGCAAGAAGTTAGCTTGCATGGGAACATTCAGTCATGGGAATGGCTAGAAAGATTTGCCAAATGGTCAAAGCTACCCATATCCAAAGGACCTTCTCTGAAGGATGCTTAGTTAGGAGTCATGTATATTTTGATGAAGACCGAGCTCATTGTGTAATGATTCCTGGAACCAGGAATAAATAATAAGCTCTCTTCTAGGTGGGACTTCAGAGCCATACATAGAGGTAACCCAGCCTTTTCTTGACAGAGAGAAAAATGTTCCAAATTTTAAAGCAGCTACAGAAATTAGGTACAGTATTTTGGAGTGTTTAGTCATTTGAACGAACATGGTTCTGGGGGAAGGTGGGAAAAGAGAAAATGTATAAGGATTTTTTTCGCATATAAATAATTTGGAATTTTCCTACTAAAATCATCTCTGAATTTTGTGAAATTGACCCCCACAACAGAGTGTTCTCAAAATCCACATTATCTAATAAAGTCTCTAAGTAATTTTCTAAGTTACTTTTATATATAGTCAACTGAGCTAAGCTATGGTAACTAGTTATTTGTTTCAATTCTTAGGTATGTTAGTGAGAAGCATTAGCCTTTAAATCCAGAGACTCTGAGTACAGCAGATGACCTTCTGTACGCAGGCAGTGTTCATCTAAGAGAGATGGCCCAAAAAGAACAGACTGAACTATGACCTCCCTGAGGAAGCCTGCAGATTTGTTTTTATGGTGGCTTTTTGTGGTTGTGTTGGATTTTTATTGTAGTTGCTTTTTTCAGCATTTGAAATTAAGTATTTGTGCTGGCTAGGCAGACACTCTACATTTTTTGAGAAATTCCCCCAGACTTTGGCATTTTTAAAGAATAGATCTTTGTTTTTTCCCCCAGGCCAGTCTAGACTTTAGCCCTGCTATTTATATTTCCCACATAGGTGGAATAGCAGCACTATACCACCATGCCAGATGTTGAGTTTGAGCTTTGTAAACATTTTGTCTGGGCTGACTACTAATCATAATCCTCCAGTCACTGCCTCCCAATGCTGAGATTATAGAAATGAGCACAAACAGCCTTTTTTCTCCTTATCAGCAGCTCTCTGGGTTTCCAGCCTGTCATCTTCCCCTGTAGCTCCACAATCGTGTGTCAATCCCTTAACATCAACCCGACCCTATGTAATATGTTTGTATATGTATTACATGTGTGCACATGCACATGCATATGCATGCACACATCAATTATCGGTCACGTTTCTCTGAGCAACTCTAGTGCAAGTGGCTGAAGTCATTTCACTTGTTAATCACATGTAAACTAATGTACCAGCATGACAGGAGAGATGGCATTGCCAAAACCCCAAAGATACAAGAGAACTCTATTTGTTGCTGAATTTAAAGCATTCAAGTATTATTCAGTAGACCAGGCCACTTTCTAAAGCTTCAGATGTTCAGCTAAACTGTCATATTTTAACTCCAGACAGTGGTTATTATGGTACACACGTATGAAAATGTTTCCAAATACATTTAAAAATTAGACAACCTGCCTAATAGATCAGTGGACTTTATTTATCAAAAGAGACTGTACTCACCATATTTTCTTAGGAGACAGCTGATACATTACCTTTTAGGCCAACACACACACACACACACACACACACACACACACACACACACACATCTGTATACACATTCATAATACACAAATCCATGTACACAGAACCAAAGGCAGTCTGCCTGTGCCTTGCTGTAACTCCCTACAATGTCAGGACCTCCCTATCTCAATGCAGGTTCCTGGGGCCTTTGTCAACTCCTTCCCCAGGTTAGCAGGTGAGAGACTCTAACGTAGAAACGACACTCTCCTGTGTTTTGCCAGGTATGTTATTGTGTCTCTCCATGTCACAGCCAAAACATGCATGGATATGAATATATCCAACTGCTCTGTAAGTAAGAAGAAGAGCTAGTGCCATGCTTTCCCACCAGGCACAGACTGTCCACTTGTTTTCTCTATGTTCTCACCTATCTTTGCATACCCTGTCCTTGTCACTATAACTAAACAGTTACAACCCACACACCACTTTCTCTCAAGCTCATTTCATTTCAGGAAAACAAATAACCCTATTTATTTTCAGTTAGTCAATTATCTACAGACATTTCAGACTGTTTTGTTTTCTATGTGAAGAATCTTACATGACTTTCTTATGGTGCTGGTGTTTCATCTGGACTATCTCTCTTTGAATCTTATGGTTAGAGAATTATACATACACTGAGAGGTCTGTGCTTTTTTCCTCTGCTGTGTGCTTGTAGAATATTGGTTTTTCTCTGAATGCATCTGTTATATTGGAAGAGAGCTTCCAGTACTGTGATTCCTTCCTTCCTTCCTTCCTTCCTTCCTTCCTTCCTTCCTTCCTTCCTTTCTTCCTTCCTCCCTTCCTTTCTACATTTGCATCTCCAGCTAACCAAGCAACAGTGGGAAGCAGATATTAGGTCAACAGATCTCCGAGGAATATAAGAAAAGTTTTCTGCATCCCAAAACTCATGCTTGCAAATGGTGTCTCTGTCAGAAAAGATGACACAGGAAGATCCTGAGACATTCCCTTCATAAACAAATATGAGCTGGTGGTTCTGGAATTATTCCACCTCAATCCAGAGGAGATTGAAACTCTTGGTTACAAAAGTTATGAATTACAGAGTAACTTATCATGTATGAAAAAGTGCAGTCTGCCATGGCTGCTCAGATCAGTACTCATGGGTACTTCTCCAGCCTCCCTGGAGTCTTCTGCCAGAGCTTTTGCCTGTTGCTCCAGGCAACCAACCATGTAACTATACTTTTGCCATTTCAGATTCCAGGATGGAGAACTCCCTGCTAAGAGCTAGTGCTCTATCACTTGCTAACCCATGATCCTTTCCCTTTTTATTTTAGTTTATTCTCCAGAAAGGGTCTGGCAATTTTCCTTAGGCTGGCTTCCCAAAGATGTACCCATTAAGTAAGGCAGCAAAACCTAGAGCAGAAAATATTTTATAACATTTGTTGATGCTGGTGGCTCATGCCTGTAATCCTAGCTACTCAGGAGGCTGAGATCTGAGGATTGCAGTTCAAAGCCAGCCCGGGCAGGAAAAGTCCGAGAAACTCTTATCTTCAGAAAACCGGAAGTGGCACTGTAGCTCAAGTGGTAGATCACTAGCCTTGAGCTGAAGAGCTGAGGGACAGTGATCAGGCCCCGAGTTCAAGCCCCACGACCGACAAAAAAAGAAGACAGAAAGAAACATTTGTTGAGCTTGGTCAAAGTAATTCTGCAAAGTCAGACAGTATCTAAGAAAAACAAAAACAATAGCGAAGACACAGAAAGTCTGCATAAAAAATTTTAACCCCACCCCTGTAAGAGGAAAGCAGATCCACTCAAGTTTTAAGTCAGGCTGGAAAAGAAGCTCAGATCAATAGAGATCTTAAAATGGGACAATCCCTGATATGTGTGTCCACAGAACATACTCACAGGTAGGAATTGGAGGTGGAAACAAGACAGGCCCTTTCCTAGCCTCTTCACTGGACTTTCACAGCATATATAAACTTAGAAATAGCCCCCTTAAAATCAGTCATCATTGACAGAAGCGGTTTTATCTCCTGCAGGGCAGCAGGCTGTCCTGAGCTGAGAAGTAGCAGAACTGTATTGAGTTGGAGATTCTTCCTGGCACAGGCAAAAGGCAATTGACCCTAGCCTTCAGGTGCATAAGCCCTATCCAGCTCCACTTCACCAAGTGCAGCCCAAAGGTGGTGAAATCCTCTCAAGGGAACTCTTCAGCCACCACAGGAAGATAGGGAAAGGTGGCTGGGTCAGAGAAGAGAGAAGATGTCATTTCTCTTCCATAGGAAGAAAGACACTCTAAAATCAGCCGATCTTGACTGATTCCTCATCATCAGTAAGTGCTGGGCCAAGCCATACCGTCATGTGATTCATCCCACTTGACATCCTTGCTGTTGTTGTCACCTTCTGGATAGAGAGAATATTTCCAGGCAATTTTTCTTTTCTTTTCTTTTCTTCCCCCCCCCCCACACCCTTCCTAGGCATTGAACTCTGGGCCTAGGCATTGTCCTTAAGCTTTTTCCATTCTACCACTTGAGCTACAGCATCACTCCGGCTTTTCTCTGATTAAATGGAGATAAGAGTCTCATGGACTTTTCTGCCCAGGTTGGCTTCAAACCATAGTCCTCAGATCTCAACCTCCTGAGTAACTAGGATTACAGGTGTGAGCCACCAGCATCCCGCTCAAATTTTCACCTTTCACAGGATACTGTTTTTAAGGACTCAGTGTCTGATACAATACCAGGTTCATAGTAGATACACACACACACACACACACACACACACACACACACACACACACACACACACACACACACACATGAATTTAAGCAAGGAAATGAATGAATGAATGAATGAATGAATGAACAAAAACAGCAAATGAAACAAGAGTTTCTGGGGGAAGAGAAGAGATGCTTTCTTTGTTTATGATTTTGTAGCTTAAGAAAAACATCTTCCACAATTTATGGAGATGATACAGCTGGACAAAAATTAGATTAATGTCAAATCTGTACAGTTCTTGAAGACTTCAAGTCCCTTTAGAAGAATATCTCTTATCCCAGATCAACATGTAGAACTTATGAAAGGAAGTATCCCTAAAGTTGCAGAGTTGGCTTAATTTTCTATCACATTTCTTTTCAATGAACAAATAAACAAATGCAAAATCTTTATGCCATATAGCCAATACACATTTATAAAAATTAGTGCAGTTGGAATTAGCAGTGTCCAGCTAACTTGACAAAAGTTACAATGCAATGTCAGGATGGTACTGGCAGTTTGCAGGTGACTTTCTGAAGCACACTGCCACAGACAAAACCCATTCCTCTCATCACTTTCCTATAGATACCACAGAAAATTCAACCCTTTGTGCTTTTCTCAGTTGATGAGAATACATCAGGCCTGCAACAAGTGTTCCTTCCTGTCATCTTTCTTAGCCTGTGACAACACACACAATGTCATGCAAACACAAAGACAAGGTTGGAAACTGTGCAGGCAAAACGGAAATGCAGGATTCATAAAGAGAAATCAGGATGTGCTTTTACTATTTTGTCTTAGATTATTATTAGAACAAAAACCCTCCAACACAAAGGTAAGCATCCTGAAGTGTCTTTGATGTCACATTTGAGAATAGACATAGATGTGTCCAAGAGTATCCAAACTGTGGTATGCAAGGAGAGCATCACTGTTCTACTTGTTATTCTGCTTCCTAAGTCTTTCAGGTACTAGGGACTCCTAAGTATTTAAAAAGGTTGAGGTCAAGGTCAGTTCTACGTTGAGTTCTATGTAAAAGTCAATGTCAATAGTGAATCAGGGTTGGTGCCCATGGCTCATGCCTGTAATCCTAGCTACTCAGGAGGCTGAGATCTGAGGATCAGGGTTCATGATGATCATGGTTTAAAGCAAGCCCTGGCAGGAAAAGCCCTTGAGACTCTTATCTCCACTAAACCACCAGAAAACTGGAAGTGGCACTATGGCTCAAAAAGGTAGAGCACTCTCCTTGAGCTTAAGTGTATAGGGACAACAACCAGACACAGTGTTCAAGCCCCATGACTGACCAAAAAATAGTGAACCAGAAAAATAATTAGAGAAGTCTGTTGGTAGTACAGAATCAGCTATCCTGTTTTTATAAGGGGAAATGGACAAGGGTTAAAATTAGATTTTCTCCTTTTATAATCAAGAGATTATAAGAAAATTTCACTTAGAAGATCCTGAATCCTTACAAGATGAAGCAATGAACTTGTTCAAGAAAATGATTCCAAGGAAATGCTAAACATCATAGAGAGATTTCACCACCACAATTTTCCACTCAGTGTTAGTGTTTACTTTCCATTTTGTTATGTGAGGCAAAATTAGTACAGTGGAAGGATGCAGTCTGAACTCAGGATAAGTTATTTCATACCATTACTTAATTCCAACTGCATCCTGTATTCAAGTGCCACCTATGTTGTACACAGTTATGTGTGATGCAGTGATGACGACTTTATCTACCCTCTAATGCTAGAAAGAGTAAGTACATCTCCAACTTTTCAAGCCAGGCACTGGAGGTTCATATCTGTAATCCTAGCTACTCAGGAGGCTGAGATGTGAAGATCACAGTTCAAAGCTAGCCTGAGCAGGAAAGTCCATGAGACTCTAATCTCCAACTAGCCACCAGCAAATTGGAAATGGAGTTGTGGCTCTGAGTGGTAGAGTGCTAGGCTTGAGGAAAAAGAGATTGAGGACAGCACCCAGATCCTGTGTTCAAACCCACAACTGATAAAAAATACAGTGCACCTTTCATCGATCCATCTGTCTATTCAAAGTAATGAGAAGACTAATAGAACCATGAATTTGAGGTATAATTTGGGAGAAAAGTTTATGTTAAAAAAAATCTAGGAAGGCGGCGGTGGTAAAGGTGGGGGCGGGGCCGGGGCCGGGGCGGGGCCTGGCTCAGCAGCCAAGCGAGCTGAGAAGGTTTATATTCCCGGTGGGTTTTGAGGCAGCACTGAGGAGAGGTCCACGGTCCATGGGTGAAGTGAGCATCTAAACCCGGGTGCAGGGAGGGGTTTGGGGATAGGGTCAGAGGAGCGAAAGTACCAGAACCACCTGCTGGAAAAGAGGAGCTATGGGGGCTGGGCAAGGTCCAAACATTTCCTGTAGGCGGGTGCGAGGCAGACTTGGGGGTCACAGGAAAGACAAGGTTTCTTTCGAATGGGTGAACAGGGCTGCAAAGCCACCCCCCACCCCCAGGCCCCAGGCTGCTCAAGGCAGTCATCTGCAAGTTAGAAGGCCATGGAAGTGGAAAGGATTGTGGGACTCTTGCAGCCTGGGTTTCCAGCAACTCAAAGATGACCTCCCTTAGAGAGCACAGGGATGCTCTAAGTTAAGATTGGCATAGCCAGATTGCAGCTGATGTTGCCGAGAAAAATAATGACTCCATTCTCTCTAAGCCGAGCTTTACAGTTAGCTCCCAATCAATCAGATTACTATAAGTCCCTGAGGTGTGGCAGAACCACACCGAGAAGTTGCCTGTTCCTACATGAGAGGAGAGCTGCCCACTGACCTGGAACACCCAATTCTTGCTTATACCATCCACCACAAGAATAAGAAGACGAAGAACAAGAATTGGGCCAGCAGAAAAAAAGCCAATGCAGCAAGTTCTCAATGGCTGCCAGACTTGCCAATGTGGCTGCTGTGGTCCTCACCTCCACCACTCCTCATGTCCAGCAAGAATCCAGTCAGTCATTCAGTAGATACTCAGAGCTTCTAACATGCCAGACCTATTGGTAAACAGTGTGCAGTTCCCTGAGCATGTGACTTTATTTCTTACTTCCTAGGTTTTATGGTGGGCTCTAATGGCCCAAAATAATGCAACTCTTACCTATAGACCTTCCTAAGGTCAACTTCTCCATTAAGACACAAGGAAAAGTTGGGCTCCAGTGGCTCACACCTGCAATCCTAGTTACAGAGGAGGGTGAGATCTGAGGATTGCAATTTGAATGCAGGCAGGGAAGAAAAGTCTGAGACTCCCATATCTATTTAATCAGCAACAAGCTGTTCTGGGGATGTGGCTCAAGTGGTAGACTGCCAGCTAAACAAAAAAGCTGATCAAACACAAGGCCCTGACTTCAGGCACCCATATCAGAAAACAAACACAAGAAGGGAAAGCCTTTTCTCACCCCTAAACTTTGCTGTTATTCCTCCATAATCCTAATATCCACTTTGTTTAATATTATCCTTGCTATTATGAGCCTTGTAAAGGTATAAATTTAGTCTCTATAACTTACTGGTATGTTATAGTGCCAGGCTCATTATTTGCATTCCATAGTGCTGATTGAACAAATTCAAATGGAAAAAAGAAAACCTAGATAAGTGTCTGTAGTTCTTATAGTCTCAAAGACACTTAGTTTTAAGTTTATTTCCTTTTTTGTTGTTCTTGTTCATGGGGTTTGAACTCTGGGCCTGTACTCTTCAGCTCAAGGTGAGCGGTCTACCACTTGAGCCACAGCAACACTTTTGGTTTTCTATTGGTTCTTATGGACTTCCTTGCCCTAGCTGGCTTTGAACCATGATCCTCAGATCTCAGCCTCCTGAGTAGCTAGGGTTACAGGCTTGAGCCAATGACACCCAGCAGCTTATTTTCTTTTTGACTGAACTGTAAGAGCAAAATAAGCATCTTTCTTCAAATTCTGAGAATAAAGCTCTGGACAGTGAGATGTGAGGGTAAGAGTAGGTTACAATCCATATATAGCCAGAACAGATTGCACTCAAATATTAGAATCCAAAATGACTACTACCAGCAAATACAGACTATAAAATCTAAGCTATGCACATAGTGAAAAGGCCCCAGGAACTCAAAAGGTTAAAAGTAGAGCTGTAGTTTTTAACACAGTGCTTCTCTCATTCAGCAGGGCAATGATATACATGATTATAGTAGAATATTTACTAAACAGAGCAAGAACAGCAACAGTTTAAAAGATCAAAGAAATATATATTTCTGCCTGTATCTATATCTATGTCTATATCTACCTATGTCTATATGTATAGATACCTACATAGAGCTAGATAGCTATAGTTACAGATACAGATACAGGTATCTATAGACAGATATAGACATCAGAAGAGGACAGAATACTGGTTTATGGTTCAGATCCAGAAAAGGCACAGATACCCCCAGAAATCTGGTGTTAAAACCCATCATCAAACTACTCTTTTTTTTTAATTTAATTTAATTTTTTTGTGAACATATTGTACATAGGGGTTACAATTACATGGGCAAGATAATGCGTACATTTCTTATCAAGCATTGCAGCCTCCTCCTTTGTTTAAAATTCACATCCCTTCCCAGCCTCCCCCACACCCCCCACCCAAAACTCTCCCCTCCTACCCGCCCCCCCGCACCAATGTTGTGAATCTCGTTTTCGACATGACAACTTGTACTTCTCATTCTTGCAACAGGTCCACCTGTGTCCTTAAATGACTTGTTTTACCCAATCTCCTTCACAAGTTATACTGAAATCAAATATAGTGAAAGCAGGTGTTATACTGTGGGAGAGCGACATACAAAGCAACAAAGAGATAATCTTATAACTGCTTTAGAAACAAATGCATGAAAAAAAAGCATTAAAATACGTATCTAAGTGTTCATTTTCCTAACACCATATTATCTGACTTTTTCCGTTGACTCATACATATACTAGATTTTGCAAATAAGGGAAAGCAAGGGACCTATGTTTCTTTGGGCCTGGCTTACTTCACTTAATATAATTTTTTCCAAGTTTTTCCATTTCCTAACAAATGGGGAAATGTCATTCTTTCTGATGGAGGCATAGAATTCCGTTGTGTATATATACCACATTTTCTTGTTCCATTCATCTACTGAGGGGCATCTGGGTTGGTTCCATATCTTAGCTATGGTAAATAATGCTGCAATAAACATAGTTGTGCTGGTAGCTTTAGTGTGGTCTTGTTTGTAAACATTTGGGTAAATGCCCAAAAGTGGGATTGCTGGGTCATAGGGGAGCTCTATGTGAAGTCTTTTGAGGAACCTCCATAATGCTTTCCAAAGTGGTTGAACAAGTTTACATTCCCACCAAAAATGAAATAAAGTTCCCTTCTGTTCACATCCCTTCCAGCATTTGTTGTTCTTGACTTTTGCCATTCTAACTGGGGTGAGGTGGTATCTCAATGTTGTTTTGATTTGCATTTCTTTTATGGCTAGGGAGGTTGAGCATTTCTTCATGTGTCTATTGGCCATCCTCCTTTGTTCTTCAGAGAAGTTTTTCTTTAAGTCTTTCACCCACTTATTTATGGGGCACTTGTTTCTTTGAGGATTTGTTGTTGGGGAATTTAATTTTTTGAGTTCCAAGTATATTTACATATGAGAACCTTGTCTGTTGTATGTTTGTGAAGATCTTCTCCCAATCCATGGGCTTTCTATTCATCTTGGTAGCTATGTCCTTTGCCATGCAGAAGCTCTGCAACTTCATGCAATCCCATTTGTCCAACCTTTTTTTGATTTGTTGTGTTTCCGGGTCTCTATTAAGAAAATTTCAGCCTGTGCTAAGGAGACCTAGGGTTTCTCCTATTCCATCCTGTAATGTTTTCAGAGTGTCTGCTTTAACTCTGAGATATTCGATCCATTTGTAGTTGATTCTGGTGCAGGGTGATATAGAAGGATCTAGCTTTAGTTTTCTACAAGTAGTTAACCAATTTTGCCAGCACCATTTACTGAACAGGCTGTTTTTTTTTTCCATTCTATTTTTTTAGCTCCCTTATCGAAGATAAGATGGCTATAGGTCTGTAGGTTCATTTCTGTGTTTTCAATTATCTTCCATTGGTCCTAAGGTCTGTTCTCATGCCAATACCAGGTTGTTTTGATTACAATGGCTTTATAGTAGAGTCTGAAATTTAGTATTGATATTCCTCTAGCAGTGTTCTTTCCATTGAATAGCTTTTTGCTATTTGGGTTATTTTATTGTTCCATATGAATTTTTGGATTTCCTCTTCTATTTCCTTGAAGAATGAGGTTGGAATTTTGATAGGTATTGCATTGAATTTGTAGATAGCCTTGGGAAGTATTGCCATGTTCATGATGTTAATCTTTTCAATCCAGGAGCATGGGAGGTTTTGCCATTTTCTAAGTTCTGTTTTGATTTCCTTTTTCAAGATTTTAAAGGTTTCATCATAGAGGTCCTTCACTTCTTTGGTTAAGTTAATTCCTAGGTATTTTAGTTTTTGTGGGGCTATTAAAAATGGAGTTGCTTTCCTAATTTCAACCACACTTTTCTCATTGATGTCATACAAAAAAGCCATTTTTTAGGGTTAATTTTATACCGTGCTACTTCGCCAAAGTTTTGAATCAGCTTCAGTAATTTGGGAGTGGAGTCTATGGGGTTCTTTAAATAGAAGAACATATACCATCTGCAAAGAGGGAGAGTTTTCTTTTTTCTTTGCCTATTTGGATCCCCTTTATGTCTGCATCTTGTCTTATTTCTATAGCTAGGCATTCTAGTACTAGATTTAAGAGAAGTGGAGAGAGTGAACATCCTTGTCTTGTTCCTGAGTTAAGAGGAAATGTCTTTAGTTTTTCACCATTAAGTATAATGCTGGCTGTAGAATGTGTTCAGTAGTGAACTTTCTCTTTCAATTTCATTGAAGAGTTGGAGGAGTATTGGTGTGAGCTCTGTGTTGAAAGCCTTGTAAAATTCTGCTGTAAAATCATCTGGTCCTGGACTTTTCTTAGCTGGAAGGTCTCTTATTGCTCTTTCTATTTCAATGCTTGATATGGGCCTTTTAAGATGGTTTAACTCATCTTGGTTTAGTTTTGGCATGTCAATATTTGCTAGCAAAAGGTCCATTTCTGTCAAGTTCTCAAACTTAGTAGCATAATGTTTTGAGAAGTGTTCCCTTATAATGTTCTGAATCTTGGTTGTTTCTGTGGTGATATTTCCATTCTCATCTCTGAGTTTATTTATTTGGGTGTGTTCTCTTCTTTTTCTGATAAGATTTGCTAAGGATATTCCTGTATAAACTTTTGGATTGCCTCCTCTCTCTCCCTATCATGCTTATACAGAGTCCTTTGTATGTTTTCAATCTTTTCATTTATCATGTTTGCCAGCAGTCTTTGTAGAGCTATTTGGGACCTCTCCTCTGGATTATTCATTATCTGTTCTGTCCCCTGATTATCAAGATTGGGAATTGAGATACCCGGATTTGCCATTTTTCTTGTATTTTTCCGGCTTACGCTGCCCATTTGAGATGAAAATAGCACCAATTTTGTGCTAGAACACTATCTTAAGGAAAGCATCAACCAAAGTCTGAATTTGCACAGTCAATAGTCTACAGATACAATCTAGATCAACAGATATATCTATGCAACATCAAACAACTATATGTTAATGGGCTACAAACCGCAAAGAAGAACTTGGAAAACCAGAAATTATTAGGGCTAGGGAGAGATGTGGGTAAAAAATAGGAATAGATTGATGTGGGGAGGCACAGGGAGAGTTAACTAAGTCCTAATCTCAAAGCAGGAAATAGGTTGGGTAGGATGAAAGTAGAGGGAGAGAAAAAAATAAGAAAGGGAAAGGGAAAAGTAAAGAGACCAGAAAAAATAGAAAAGTAAAAATTAATAATGTTATACAGGAACGAAAACAATCTATGTAGAGAACAACGTGAATATATTGAGAGAAGGGGAGGGATATAAATGAGATATGAAAAACTTAAAAATAAAAATGCTTAAAATATTTTTATAGGTATAAAGAAGTAGTACTGCTATTAAGGAATTTCTCAGAGGTTTTGAATTGAGTAATAAATTTGTGGATTAAGTGTGGACACAATGGGGGATAGTGTCTAATAGTCAACTGTGGGTTTATCTGAGGATGTGCAGGACAAGAATTAAGTCACATAAAGAAGAACAAAAGAGAGGAAAAGGTGAAAAGGATAAAAAAGGAAGAAAAAAGATCATAAGTTCAGTAGAGCTAAACAAAAAATAAAAAGATAATTAAAAAAGAAAAAAAATAGAAAGAAAACAAAAAAAAAAAAGAAAGAAAAACGCACATTCACGTATCCCTAAAATAAAAATTATAAGAGGAAAAAAAATTACTGGAAAACATTTTTTTTTCAAAAAAGGCAAAAAGTAAAGATTAAAAACAAGTTTTAGAAAAGAAAAAAAATTATATATAAGGTACCAATAAAAGAAGAAGAAGAAGAAGAAGAAGAAGAAGAAGAAGAAGAAGAAGAAGAAGAAGAAGAAGAAGAAGAAGAAGAAGAAGAACAAGAAGAAGAAGAAGAAGAAGAAGAAGAAAAAGAAGAAGAAGAAGAAGAAGAAGAAGAAGAAGAAGAAGAAGAAGAAGAAGAAGAAGAAGAAGAAGAAGAAGAAGAAGAAGAAGAAGAAGAAGAAGTTCTTTGATTTTTTGGGGAAGGGTGGGAAAAATCCTGTATCTCCCTTGTGTCCATAACCAGCCTCTTGTTGGAGCCTCTGGTCTGCTTGTTGTCCTGTGGCTTGTTTGGTTTCTTAAGTCAGTTTGTTCGAACAGGCAAAAAAATGGTCTGCTTTACCCAGGATTTTGCGATCCTCCTCCCAGGCTAGTACAATGGGAGGCAGATCTGCTTTGAGTATCAGCAAAGAGGGGGATGCAGTGATGAGGCTAGGTTCTGGGTAGAATTAAGGCCTTTCAACAAACAGAAGCTTTTCCCTGGGGCTAGCTTGTGAAAACTCACAGAGCCCAGCCTGGAGCCATTCTCAGGGTTTCTGTTTACTGAATTTAAATTGATTGTCGAGGCTGCTAGAGGGAAGGGCAGCCTCTGGCTCTGATTACCCAGTGAAGAAAGCCACTCCTAGGGCTTGTGTCCGAGCTGGGTGACTTTTCCCTGGATGGAGCTGAGTCTGGCAGGTCATGCCGCCGTTAAGTTCTTGTGACCTGCTAAATGACTCATTTTATTCCAAGGCTTGAGTTGGAGTTATCAGCTCTGCCGAGCTTTGTCGGTATCCAAGATGGAGATCTCCGGTACTGGGGGGAGGAGGGGTGGCCTTCCCTCCTCTGCTCCCTGAGAAGGAGTGAGGAAGTCAGGCTTCTACTCACGCAGAGTCTTGGTTCCTGGGTCATCCCTAGTCTGCGAACTGCAGGATGAAGATGTCCTTTCCTTGTCATTTCTTGCTGGTGTTGAGTAGAATCCGCTTGCCCGCTGCTTCTGGCTCCTTCGTTCCAGACTCTGTAGCTCAGGTACGGCGCCTGCGTTCACCCGCCACCACAGCTGCCGACCCCGCGGCGGCTCCTGGCAAGAGCTCAGATGTGTTTCCTTTCCTGGATTTTCCCTCTCTGGCCTGACACTCTGTCCTCTGATGGCACACTTGGTGTGATTCTCTGGCTTAGGACTGTTCACTGGAAGTCTAAAACTGCTTTCTATGTGAGAGTTTGTATAGTCTCCAGCTTCTCCTCCACCATCTTTCCGGAACTCCCCAAATCTACCCTTAAACCTCACCTAGGACTGGAGTCCAAGACACCCTTGGGATTCAAGGCTGGAATAAGTATCTCCTTGGAAAAGAATTAAATATTACAGGACATGCACATTAAAATATACATTTATCTTTTAACTGTACAACCACACTTTGAATTCTGAAATACTCACCTGTGGAGACCAAAGAGAGAAAAGTGGATTTACTTCTATCATCTCAACATGGGTCAAAGCCAAAAGTTCACTAGGTGGAAGATGGGGCAAACTGAGTCAAGATGGAATCAATGAGCCTGTCTCTCTTTCCGTCCAACATTCTGCTGATCAGTCTTTGGCTCCTTCTCACTATGCAGCCCCTCCCTCTGTTATTCCTTGTTGGGTTTGTGTCTTCTTTTGCCTCCATCTCTCTTTTCCATTACCATTTTGCCAAGTCATGTAAATTAAGCAAGCCAAAAAAGAGAAGTGAAAACACAGAAAGTGATTACCAAGGAAGTGCTCCTTCAGTCCTTTCCCCATTAGAAAGGCCTAACAAGGAAACCAAGAAGAAATACTATCAAACCCTGACCACTAAAGAAACTTAGCTTCTGCTACTTTTTTTTTTTTTAATATCACAACTGAGTGGAACTGATTTACAATTGTTAAGCCTTTCCCCTTGAGTTTAGTCATCTCTTCTATTGGCAGAGGTAGACTGAGCTAATATATACAGTTTGCACATGCATAATATTGATTCTTCTCAATTAAATTGTTTTGTTGGTTGATTCTTTAGCTGACCTGTTGACTGGCTGGCTGGCTGGCTGATTAGTTGATTAGGTTTATTTTCTCCAGTGCTGAGCATGTAGCTCAGGGCTGGTGGAAATTAGGCAAGTTAGGATACATAAAGAGGCTATCTAAATCTGCCTTCTTTGAGATGATCAAAAGGCTGTGCTCTGAAGTCTTTAGAACAGATAAAGAGGCAGAAAGAATTAACAGCATGTTCAGACAAAGGGTGTCCTGAAGGTTATATACATTTTGAATAGATCTGACTCATTTTACCCATCTAGAAGCATTTTCTAAAGATTAGGAGTCGCTAGAGATAGTCTTCCAGCGCAGAAAGTATAAAGATCATAGTCAAGGGCCACTATCTTCAAGGCCTCCTTTTGTCTAATTCTCCTTGCTTCATTCGGTCACAAAAAAATGAATTCTTCATAAAACTCCTTGTTTTTTAGATTTCATAAAATGCTTTTTATACATGAATCTCAAGGATATTTGGTTTTTCATATAAACTGGGAAGCCAAAGGAACATTTAATCCAGTAACAGAAGCAAAGAATCCAAGAGTATAGACTACTTGATTCACTCAGTAAACATCTGCTGAATACTTACTATGTACAAAACTCCCTTTCACCAAGATAAAGACCCAGGAGCCAGACATGAGCTAGGCTGCATTGCAAGTTTGCTCTCTTGCCTCCCTACATCACCCTCCAGAACACAATTCCTATTTCCAGAAGTTCGCTTGAACTGGTATTCCCTTCCATCTGGCATTCTGTCTCATCTGGCAGACAGAATAAGGAAAATCTGATTCTGGCTCAACAGGAATTGGTAAGCCCAAACTGAGCATGTAGACCATCTACACCTGCAAAATGTAAGGTGACAGGTCCCATGCCTTCTAGGCCACTTCTCTCACCAGCCTGAAGAAAGCAATCCCTGACTTCCTAAGAAATCCAAACTGAAGAATATATTGACACACATTACAAATGCCACTTTCAACTTCTTACTACATGATTTTATTTCTTCGATAATCTCACAGTTATTGGAGATTAGAGAATTTAATCAAAAGTCATTCAATATTACGATTCAATATTGAATCATATTTAATGATCTTTGAAGTGGAAATCCTGTCAAAATGACCATTTTGTTTTACTTCTTACATGAGGGAAACAATCAAATCTACCAACCACTCTTCTCAAACTGGACAGTCATGGGACAGAGAGCTATCTGAAAAGAAGTGGGGAACAAAGCCACAAAGTACATTCTCCTAGACAGACTCTTTTTGCCTCAGAAGAAGACACAATATTTTATGTTAAAATAAGTCCCGCTAGTCATTAAGATTATGCTTATCATCCTTTGGACTCAGGAAGATGAATTCTGGAGGCTTTTATTTGAAGCCACCTGTGACAGGATTAAGTCCATAAGATTTATTTCCAATTACAGAGCAATAAGCAAGAAGTGGAGCTGCGGCTCAAGTGGTCGAGTGACAGCCATGAGTGAAAAAGCTAAGGAACAGCACCCAGGCCTTGAGTTTAAGCCCCAGTTTTGGCATGCACACACACACACAACACACACACACACACACACACACACACACACACACACACACACACACACACACACACACACACACTAACTTTTAATAAAATAAACAAGTAGTTAAAGGTAAAATCTTAAGGACCAGTGAAGTGGCTCACATCTTGAATCCTAGCTACATTTAGGTAGAGATAGGGATAATCAAGATTTCCATCAGTCAGATCAAAAAGCTCCCAAGATCCCATCTGAACAACACCACAAAATAATTCCTGAGACTACTTCTCCCAATAAAATGCTAGGTTTAGTGACATGTACCTGTTACCCCCGCTAAAGTACAGAACCACCAGGTCATAAATGAAGAAAAAAGAAAAAAAGAACACTGAAGCAGAAGGGGCTGAAGGCATGGTAGAGCACATGTCTAGTTAGCATAGGGTTCTAAAATCAAGCCGCAGTATTGTATACAGAAAAAAAAAAAATACTTCTACTTAAGAGGGTCCACAATATCGCAACTTTCTGCAAATAACCCTATTGCCTTTAAATATTCTTTAGTGAAACTTCTGAGAAATGTTGCACCCATACTCTGTACTTTATCTTATCTTTGTTTTTGTCCCCAAGAACATACAACAGTAGCTAAGATAGTATCTGGTATAAATAGGTCACTCAGCAAAGTTTGCAGAACTAATGACATAATGACAACATTATCAATAACAAAAGACTTTTAAAAATCACTTTAGGTTGAAAGGGTGGGTGGACCAATAGCTACAACAGGAAATGGGGTGAAAGCAATCCAAATTACCAAAATAGCCAATGGCTGCAATGGTAAATTCAGGTCAATCAACTCAAGTGGAGTTCTTTTCTATTTTGACAAGTTCAGGAAAGCAAATATTGTACTTGTGAATCTCACATTGAAAGGTGAGGCTTAGGAGACAAGTCCACCAGGTGAGACTGGTGCTCATTAAATGTAATAGCCTATGAACATTTGGAAAGGCATAGAGATAGTAATAATTCTATCAATGATATGAAGTCTTGATTGGTGGAATGATCTTTAAAAATAAAAAAAGGTCAATAATCATTTAAAGGTTAACCATCTGTTCCTATACTGGATAACTATGAAAAGATCCTATGTACACAAATATGGAGAGTATGAATACTTCAGTCCTAAAACTGCGTTAAGATATTTTGTTGTTGTTTTTTGGGTGCCAGCACTGTCCCCTTGCTTATTTTGTGCAAAGCCACAATTCTTCCAGATTTTTGTGGATTTAATAAAAGATGAGAATTTCATGGTCTTTTATGCCCAGCCTACCTTGAAATATGATTATCAGATTTCAGTCTCCTGAGTAGCTAGGATTATTGGAATGAATCCTCAAAGACAGTATTATTATTATTAGTTATTATTATTATTCTTAGTTAGCTGGAAAATGTTACACTGAAAGATGATTCAAAGAAAGAGCAGAATGCCCAGCCATGTTTACATTTTCCTTACACCCTGGAGGAGACACTGGTTTCATCTCATTTTTAAATAGAAAAGATCAACTGCCACAGCCACTTTCTCTACACAAGCCTTCTTACGGCAGGATGAGTTAATTGCTCCTTCTCTAGAACCAGTTCCACAGCCCTGTACTCCCCAGACTGGAGGTTGGGAGGGAGGAGGAACTCCTCCCTCTCCCCTCCAACCTCCAGTCTAGGAGTGAGAACTCCCTGCCTTACACGTGTGTGCAGTGCAAAGCCAGTAAGTAGTAAGTACCCTGACACACATGGGAACAAGATGTTCTTTTCTGAGACTCAGGCAAACCATTAGCCAATATACTATCTTTCCAATTTTAGTAATAACAAAAAGAGGTCAATACAATTTTAACTAAAATCCAAACAGCAAGCAGAATAACCTGCTCAGCATTACCTGAATCGGGGGTGGGGTTGTGTGTATGGGGATAAATAGTAGAACTAACAAATGGAGACCTGACTCCAAGGCAGGGATTGATACAGATGAAGCTGAAACTTCTCTTACTCCTTCCTCCCTGGATGTCCTATAGTTTGGCCTGATGGCATCCCTTCCCTCCTGGGAACTAAATGAGAAATGTGATATTAAATTATTTCTCTCATAGACAGAGATTTGTTATTTTATTCTATTTTGTAATAATCCAGTTCTTCTGTTCCTAAGAACAGAGTGTGGTGGTCACTCATGAACACCTGTGTACGAAGGCCCGGTATGTGGTGGGAACTCGTGAACACCTGTGTACAATGCCTGGCGTATAGTGGGCACTTGTGAACAATCTGGGCCTAAGCACAACCAAGTTTCCTTGCCTACCTGGTCAGGATCCTGTGAAATGGAGGATGCCAAGTGGGCTCACTGGGCTGAAGCCTGAGCAGTGAATCCCTGTGTCCCAACAGCACTCCCAGTGGTCAGCCTGTTACCTGGCTCCTCGGAGAGCTCAGGAGCCTCTCCTAGGAAAAGCCAAGCAAGAAGGAGAAAGGGACCCAGAGAGGAACCAAGACTGACCACCCCAAAAGTCACCACCACCACCACCACCACCTGCCACCTGGGAATGAACCTGGCTTTGGCCCCAATCTTCCCTGGAAGTCCCTCCAAGCATGGCCACCGGGCCTTGCCGGGCTCCCCAGGGAATCAGGGCTGCTGCCCCGTCCTCATCCTCATAGTACTACTCCTTGTCCTCATGGTGGTGGTAGTCGTGGTTCTGGTCGTCAACCCTGTGCCCAGCCCACGGCCCTCTGCTGCCCTAGCAAGCAGCGCACAAACTCCTGGAAGTTGATGGCTCCATTGCGGTCAGAGTCCAGGCGTTGGAACATGGCCTTGGTGTCCTCGGGCTACAGGCTCAGCTCACAGCACAGAGCACCAGGTGGCCTAAGCAGTTCACATCGCAGGTAGTGTAGACCGAGTACAGCCATGCCAGGGACTGCTCCTCTGGGGCCAATGCATATCCTTGCCACCCATGTCAGCAGGGGGCTGTGCAAGGTGCAAGGAGCTTCACCAGGAGCCACGCCAGGGTATGGGCCGCGCCGGTAGCCTCGCCAGGGGCAGGGCCAGGACCTGGACTGCACAAAAAGCGGACATGGGGGGTGGGGGTTAGCTGCTGGTGGGAGTGTCCTGGAGGGGCAAGGCATCCAGGATGATCACTGGCGCCTGGTGAACTTGGAGGAGAGGGAGGATTCCACCCTGGGACTCCTTGTGATGCGCCCTGCACAGCCATATATTCAGAAAGATATACCTCATTGCACGCAGCACTGGCCGTTCACCCAGCAAGACCTGGCTCTGCCCTCCAAAGTGGGGATGGCGGCTTGGACTCACCCTCCACCTCCAGCTGTGAGCTTCTACTTTCCTGGACTTGGTGGGACAGGCTAAGGTAGGCGGGGCCAGGCATGGGGGCTGAGCTGAGGGCCAGGGGTGGAGGCGGGCCGGGCCTGCCAAGCTTCCCCTGGCAGGATGACTAGCAGGAGCAGAACGCTTCGGCAAAGCTGGGAACTAGGAGGCCTTGCTGTCCTGGAACCCAACACCCAGCTCATGCAGTCCCACTCTCCATACAGTTCAATCAGCTGTGGTCCTGGTTGTGGCAACTGCTGCATGGCAGGGCTCCGTGGCTCTCCTTCCAGCTGGTGGGGTCTGAGCCTCCCTGGCCTCAGGGCAGGCCCACCCCCCAGGCTGCCCGAGCAAACACTGTGGAGGCCTGAGTCAGAGGGAGTGTCCTCAGACAAGGGCGGCTCATGAGGTGAAGTGGATCAACTCACGAGGTGAATTGGACCTCCTTCTTGGAGGCAGGATTAGTCCGTGTCTTCCTGCAGATCCAGAGCTGGTCTCTCCACACCTGTTAACCCTAGGCCTTTCCAGCTGCCTCAGATTATTACTAAAGATCTTCCCCATCTGATATGCACAGTGGAGTCTTTCCAAATAAGTTCATGTTTTAAACTGCATTACGGGCTTGGTTCAGAGTTGGCCTGGCAACCTCCAGTCCAAGTCTCCACTCCATCTTTCGCCCTGGTTTCTAGATTTTTACACCACTTCCCCGGAGCCCTTCCTTGGAGGTCATGGAGAAGCCGGCTTACAAATGTTGTGAGTTATCTCCAGCTCTCCACCGGTGTCTGTTTACTCCACCCCTACCTCCATGGCCACTGCAAGCCATCACACACAGTGTGGACACAGCAACTGTTTAATGTCCTCATTACCCTCATCATTATCCATGCAGGGCTCAGGTAGTAGGTTGGCCACAGCTCAGAGGTTGGCAGTGGCTGGCAGTGGCTGGCAGAGACTGGCAGAGGCTTGGGGGGCAGAGGGGGGGAGGAGTGCGTTTCAGATTTCACCTTGTACTTGCTGATACTTAATCGGCCACGGCAAGTCACCTGAGCAAGCTCTGAGCACATGTAGGAGGGAACTACACAGCCATGTGTACAGAAAGATATGCCTCATTGGAAGTTCTTACTACAGCAATAGACCACACTAAGTTAACTGGACATTCTACTACAACTTCTTGGGGCCTTAATGTACCATTCTCCTATTCATCCTATACCACCTTGGCTTAAACACAGGGACTCACACTAGTTCAGCTTTTCTGCTCACAACTGGCACTGTACCACTTAAGCCACACCACCAGTTCCAACTTTTTTGCTGGTTAATCTAAGGTAAATTCTGGAGGTTTTATCTGTCTAAACTAGCGTTGAACCATGATCCTCAGATCTCAGCTTCCTAAGTAGCTAGGGTTAGAGGCATGAGACACAAGCACTTGCTGGACAGTCTCTTTTTTTTTAATATTATTTTATTTTATTTGAGAACATACTGTACAGAGGGGCTACAATTACATGGGCAGGATAATGCATACATTTCTTACCAAGCATTGCAGCCTCCTCCTTTGTGTGGTATATATACACAATGAAATTCTATGCCTCCATCAGAAAGAATGACATTTCCCCATTTGTTAGGAAATGGAAAGGCTTGGAAAAAATTATATTAAGTGAAGTAAGACAGGCCCAAAGAAGCATAGGTCCCATGGTTTCCCTTATTTGCAATATCTAGTATAGGTATGAGTCAAGCGGAAAAGATCAGATAATGTGATGTTAGGAAAATGAACCCTTAAATATGTATTTTAAAGTTTTCGTTTCTTTCATGCATGTGTTTCTAATGCATTTATAAGATTATTTCTTTGTTGCTTTGTATGTCCCTCCCCCACAGTGTAACCCCCGCTTTCACTATATTTGATGTCAGTATAACATGTGGAGGAGATGGGGACAAATCAGTCGTTTAAGGATTCAGGTGGACCTGTTGCAACAATGAGAAGTACAAAATGTCATGTCAAAACCAGCTTTACAATGTCGGTGTGTGTGGGGGGGAGGGGGCTACAATTGGGTGGGTGGAGGGGGGAGGCTGGGAAGGGAGGTGAAGGGTAAACAAAGCTGGACAGTCTCTTTTTAACCACCAATTATTCCATTATTTGCCAGTTCAATGAGTCCCAGTCAGATGACAGTTTTGTTCCATAGGACACACACAATATTTGAAGACATTTTTGTTTTCCTCATTTGAGAAGGTGTTTCCTACTGGTATTTATTATATAGATGCTAGTAATAATGGTTCATATCATGTACAAGCCAATTCCACCCATATCCCCCCATCCCATTAAAGCAAATTACCTGATAAACAATGCCAGTAGTGATAAAGGTGAGAAAGCCAAAAAGAAAAAAAAAAGGCCTTTTATCTCTTACATCTAAGCCATTTCTCAGCTTCAGTAGGATTACGCTTTTCTGACTATGATTCCACAATTTCATTGTGATTTGACATTTAACAAATGTGACATTCAGTGTGTTCTTATGTCAGCTCAAGTAACAGCTGCAGGAAAGTTTTTGAAGATCTCCAAGAGTGCTCTTAGGGAAAAGCCAAGGTTTTATGATGTCATATAATGTTATGTTCAGGCAACAGAGGAAAGAATGAAACAGGAAGCCTTACTTTTCTATTTTGGCATCCAGGAACAACCAGACAGGAATCGGAGCTAACAGAGGAGTCTTTGAGAGCTAGTGAATTGGAAGTAACAAGAACCCATCATGACTTTTAGAAAGATCAGCTTGATCTCTGGCTGCACAAGAAGTTTAACAATTAGAGATAATCTTGTTATAACATGTTTCTAAAATAGTGAAAAAAATCCTTGCAAAGACAGTTTTGTGATCAAATACTTTCAGGAAAAACAAGACATTTAAGGATATAGGTGGACCCGTTGCAACAATGAAAAGTACAAGTTGTCATGTCGAAAATGAACTTTACAACTTCCTGTGAAGAGAGAAGCTACCATGACATGAGAAGGCTGGGTAGCTAGGTCCTGAGCAACCATTTAAGAAGCCTAGAAGAGATCTGAGGAAGGCCACTCGGAGCTGAGTATGAGCATACTCACAGCCAGCAAGGAAGGATGCCTTTTTCCTACAACCAGGAAGGATTGAATATGGCCAACAACCAGAATGAACTTGGAAAAGGACTCTGGGTATCAGATGAGAACACAGCCCCAGCTAGAAATAAGGCCTTGATTCTAGTATTCTGAGACCCTGATTCAAGCACCCAGCTGTCCTGTTCCTTGACTTAGTGGACTATGAGTCAATAAATGTGACTTGTTTTGAGCTGTGAATCTTGTGGTGATCTGTTTTCAGTGACTTTATAATGATAAGGAAAAGGAAAGGAGACAGGATAAAGTTTAAAAAATGCAGACGAAAGCTGATAGCAAACTATTACATGTATTACCTCTGAAAACTATTTATCATATAATCTTAAGTTAAAGAAACTTTTAAGGAGTTTTGGTTTTGAGGTCTTGCAAACATAAGCCATCTCAGATTGCCCAGGTATAATCAACTGCCTATTAATATTGCACAAAAACTGATTAAAAATAAAACTTTAAAACAAGTATTAGAGAAGAAAAATAAGGAAGCTTTTATAACTGTGAGACTCCCTAACGAAGATTCATCTGAAATCCTGCAATATATGGAAGGCCCTCTGGAGAACTTGCTTAGCATGTGTGAGGCCCTGGGTTCAATCCTCAGCAACACAAAAGGAGGAGAAGGAGGTAGAGAGGAAGAGGAGGAGGAAAAGGAAGAGGAGCAGGAGGAGGAGGTAGAAGATTGTACAATAAACATGCAATTATGCCACAATAAAGTGTTAAAATTTAAAGAAAAAAACACAGACTGTACACACAGGTCTTACAGAGCACATAGGGAACTGATTAAAAGAAGTCTTCTGGGCTGGGAAAGTGGCTCAGTGGTAGAGCGCTTGCCTTGCATGCATGAGGCCCTGGATTCCATTCCTCAGCACCACTTAAGCAAAAAGAAAAAAGCCGGAAGTGGTGCTGTGGCTCAAGTGGCAGAGCACTAGTCTTGAGCTGAAGAGATGAGGGACAGCACCCAGGCCCAGAGATCAGGCCCCACAACTGGATCCAAAAAGAAAAAAAAATACCTTCCCTTGTATTTCCTCCATGGATTCCTTGAACTACATCAGCTTTGAATCTGCCTTAGTCATAAATTGCTCTTTGTTCAAACCATTTCTTGAAAATTTGTGCTCCAGTGCACATTGGAACATAACCTTAGTCATATACTCAATTCACCTGTGACATAATGATTTAAAAATCTACTGCTAAACCAGTAATCCTAGCTACTTAGAAAGCTGAGATCAGAGGGTTGTGGTTCAAAGCTAGTCTAAGCCCGAAAATCTATGAGACTCTTCTGTCTTCAAATAGCCACCAAATAGCTGTAGTGACCTGTGGCTCAAATGGCAGTGAAAAAGCTGAAGGATAGCCCCAGACCCTAAGTTCAAACCCTAGTATCACTATAGAAAAGAAAAAGAAGAGAAACCTGATGGCAGAAAATCATCTTCAAAGATGCCACACAACCTTAAAAACCTTTAAAAGATTACACAGCAAATAGTTAAAAGTTAATCTACATTGGACAAAATGTAATAGAAATGGCCAGCCCTGTTGAGGTGGAGGCATGGGTCAGTGGGTAGAACAATTGTCAGTGAGTGAAAGTTTCTTGTACTGGGTTTAAGTCCCAGTCTAAAAAAAAATCAATCTTCAAGCAGAAAGATTGAAAACTTCTGCAAAATACTGAAATAAAGTACTACAGTTTGAACTCAGGACCATGTACTCTTAGTTTGCTTTTCCTCTCAAACTGGCACCCTACCACCGAAGCTTGCAGCTCCACTTCTTTTGCAGGTTTGCTGGAGGTAAAAGTCTCATGAATGTGTTTGCCTGTCCTGGCTTTATACTGGGATGGAAGATACCTGTATCTTGAGTCCTAACCTCTCAATGTCCAGAAATATTCTACAGATATAAAAGTGATTGTGTGATTCCCTCTAAATATATATTAATAATATGGAATTTATAGAGGAGCTATACATTTCACAGTACTGTCCATATGGCTCCATATATACTGAAATCCGGTATGCCATTGTGTTAACTTCAAACTGAGATCCTCAGATCTCAGCCTTTTGTGTAGCTAGGATACAGGCATGAGCCACAGGCACTCGGCTTGGTATAACTTTGGGTTGCAGTGTTTATTCAACTGAATCAATTTTGAAAATGTCTTCTTCCCTAACAATTTATTAATTATGGAAATTCTGAAATCTTCAAAATAGATTTAAATTCAGATATGTAGATTTAAATGCTGATATTTCTGCTGTCAAAATATTATTGAATAGAGAAGCACTTTTTCTTAAATTAGTAACAAGAGTTTGTTGGTAATAACTAATTCTTGAATTAAAGAAGAATTTAATAGAAATATGAGCAAATAAGCCTGATCAGTGTATTTCTATCTGCTCACCTCCTAAATCCTTTCCTACATTACCCCAGTTCATCCCCTTCCTGGCCCCAGTGTTGGCATTTTCCTCATGTTATGAATGAGGAAACAGAGACACAGAAGAGTTTAGATAACTTAACCAAGGTCACACAGCTAATAAAAGAACTGTAGTTTGGACCTGAGAATTGTACTCCAAAGTCCACATCAATTCTTCCTCTAAAATTAAATGAAAGTGATTTCCATGTATGTATGTAAACATAAAATGTTTTCCCACCACTTTGAGTGCTTTATTAGTTAGAAGTCTTATTGCTTCACACAAAGAATGTCATGTGATTCTCATTTGTAGCAGTCTGTTAGCAAATAAGTAAACAGGACTCCGATTTTTTCTCACTGTATCTATTCAGTTCTGGCTCACTCTAAATCTTGCCTGTGGTTGCTCCACAAAATGCAGACACTCATTTCTACTTGGTGGTTTCAGGAGCAAGAGGATTACTTTAAGCATACAAATCCACTCATGTGGGGTAGATCAGATGAGGGCACGTTTCATGTTTATTTAGTGCAGTTTCTCTCAGAATAAGTTAGCCAGCAATGGAACTTCACATCACTGTTTGAATGAAACCTTTCCACTCATAATAGAACAGGTCTTGCTAAACTAGGCAGCTCTACTCAGGGGCACTTGTGATTTCAATGTTGTCATAAAACAATGAGACACATGAGTGCCAATCAAATATTTACCCACTAAATCACCTCTCCATTTATTGAACTACTGAAGTACTGGCTTGGGGGCCTTAAAACTGCACTGTAACTGAATTAATTTACATTTGAGTCAACTGAATGTTTTTTCAAGGCAGGAAGTAAAATATAAATGGAAGACTCTGATGAGGCATCCACTAGATAATCCTATGAAAGTGCCAGGCGGACAAATCAAATGAGGATGTTGCCATGGTTACCAGAAAACAGAGCTGGGACTCTCATTGTCAGGAAGATATTGAAAATGTGCCCCAATAAACTCATAACACTGGAGGCATTCTGTCCTCTGTACCTTAATTATTGTGATCTTGGCTTTAGGAAGGAAGCCTGAATGGAGAAAAGTATCTTTGTTCTACCAGTTGGCAGTGTTCAATTCTTAGAAAGCTTTGCCAGTTGTATGCACAGCCCATCTTGAAAATGAAGGTAATTTCCTAACTGGAAAATGGAATAAACTTAATCATTCACGGAAGCCCCCTGCCATGGCTACCCAGAGCAAACTCTTGTTCCAAATGAGTAACACGTTTCTGTAGTTCCATGTCAGGATGGGGAGATAGATACTCTTGTCTCAATGGACACAAATTAAAGTTCGCGTCTCACAGTGGCTTATAACCTGTCACAGCACACTCTGTATTCACTCCCCATTACAGTTCAGCTAGGCTTAATGGGGAAGCTCAAATATATATAGTAAGCAAATCAAAGGGATCGAATATTCATCTTTATACAGATTATTAAAAGACGAAGAGCAGGTGTACCCCAGCAACTCTGGCACTCAAGAGTCAGAGTCAAGATGCTCTCAAGTTTGAGGCCAGGCTGAGCTAAAAAGAAATACCCTGTCTAAAATTTAAAACTAGAGAACAGTGAAATTATTAGCAACAACAAAAACAGGCAATCACTAAGACAGACAAAAACAGAAAGGCAATTGTGATCTGTAATAAGATCCAGCACAAGTTAGACCCAAATTAAAATTAGAATCAGGTAGCAATGAAGTAAACTTATTCCATCTTCCTTGCTATTTGGTTTGACTATCTTTCTTATATAAAAATCTATTGGACTGAGGGAAAGGGAAGGGAAGGATGACATTCCCCAAAGATATAATGTACCCATTGCGTAACTTATGAAATGGTAGGTCCTTTCTTCATAACAATTGTTTAAAAATCTATTGCAATCTGACAAATTACCTTCTATCAACTGCAAATTTACCTGCTATAAACTGCTGCATAAATCATGAAAGGAATAATGGATAGCAGCATAGGTAGAAAGAAGGATGAGCTGGGAGCCAGTGGCTTACATCTATAATTCCAGCTATTCAGGAGGCTGAGATTCAGGGATCCTACTTTGAAGCCAGCCCAAGCAGTAAAGGATATGAGACTCCAGGCCCAAAATGTTTAGCAAAATATTAGTTTGGAAGGGTGACAAAAGTAGTAGACTGCTAGCTGAGTGCTAGGCTCTGATTTCAAATCCTGACACTTGGAAAAAAGAAAAAAAGAAAAGGGTGGGTGACATTGTAGTGTAGAAAATGGAAATGGAAATATGTCTGATTTACAAATTAAATAGAACTTTGCAGGACCAGTGATCTACAAGTATCAAGGTATATATCTGTAGTAAATGAGTGAAAATGCTCAGGTAGTTTAAATGATCTGCAGGGGATTCATATCCATAATATAAAACAAAATAAAAAAAAATTAAACATCAAAAAACCCCATCAATAAAAGGTCAAATGAATGAGACAGTTCTCAAAAATACCAATGGGGGGCTGGGAAAGTGGCTCAGTGGTAGAGTGCTTGCCTACCATGCATGAAGTCCTGGGTTCGATTTCTTAGTACCACAGACACAGAAAAAGCCAGTAGTGGTGCTGTGGCTCAAGTGGTAAAGCACTAGACATGAGCAAAAGAAGCTCAGGGACTGTAGTGCTCAGGCTCTGAGTTCAAATCTTAGGATTGGCAAATAAAAAAGTACAAATAGCCAACTAATACATTTTAAAGTTCAACATCTTTAGGGATCAAATCTACATTGAGATTCCATCTCACTCAGTCAAAACAACTATCATCAGAAGAGAAAAATATCCACAAATAGCAGCATATTTTAGATGCAAAAAAATACCATCTTAATGTGAGTGGGGAAATGTACAGGAAATGTTTGTATGTATGTGCTGGGTATGTGTTTATGTGTGTGTGTGTGTGTATGTCTCTGTGTGTTTATGTGAAACACAAGGAGAATTATTCACAATAATAAAAAACAAAAATGTTATTTATAGGAAAATAGGTGGACCTGAATATAATTATTATGCTAAAAATAAGTCGGACTTGGAAAACAGCATATTTTCTCTCATAGGAAAAAAACTAGATTTTAAGAGAAAAATTGGAAGTAGAAAGGTCATGATTTGGGAAGAGAAAGGATATGTGGGAGAAGGCCAAGAAATGATGATGGTGGTGAATACGGTCAAAGTGCATTATGCACATGCATGAAATGTCATGTAATCCATTATTGTGTACATTAATAAATGCTGATATGAGAAAAATAAAACATCAAGAGCTAAAAATAAAGTATATAATACATTGATATTCACAAAGTTTTGCAACCATCACCACAAATTCCAGAATATTTTGAAAACCCTGCCCTACACACAATAGCAAATTACTTTCCATTCCATCTTCCCCCTCAGCTCCTGAACAAAATGAATTCTTTCGTTTCTCTGTCTTCTATGCATGTCCTATGACTGGAGTATTAAAATAGTGTGATCTTTTCTTAGCATAATCTTAATTTAGCATAATTATTTTCAAGATTCATCCATTGTGTAGCATAGACCTGCACTTCATTCATTTTTATGGTTAAATATTGTATGGATATACTGCATTTTGTTTATTCAAAAGTTGAAGGGCTAGTTACTAATGCTTACCAGGCCGGGAACACATACCAGGAGAACAAAGTTTGGTCACGAGGCAATAAGACACTAGGGAAAACACGGGCAAGAGCCAACAGAGTAAATTTTATGGAAGGAACCACTGAGGCAGAAAAGCATATTTACAATGGATTAATTTGAGTACTTCTAACAGCCTCTACAGTATAGCCCCCGACTATTTATGGTAAGTATTTTATCTGGTCCTCATATTTCAGACCATTCCCCAGCAGATGGGTAGTGGCATAATGTCTGGTAATCCCTGGAAAGGACATTCTCTCCAGATCAACAAGGTTCCAAGTACTAAAACTTCAGAATAAATTTGTCTTTAAGCCAGGCACCAGTGACTCATGCCTATCATCCTAGCTTCACAGGAAACTGAGATCTGAGGATCGCAGTTCAAAGCCAGCCCTGGAAGGAATGTCTGTGAGACTCTTAAACCACCAAAAAACCAGACGTGGCACTGTGGCTCAAGTGGTGGTGTGCTCGCCTTGAGCTGAAGAGCTGAGGAACAGTACCCAGCCCCAGAGTTCAAGCCCCATGAAAATCATCTTTAATATACATCTATAGTGACCACTTCCTTCAGGCCACCTTCAACTTCTTTTAATTAGTTTACAGAGAGGACAAAAACTAAAGAAGAGAGCTTCTTCTAGTAACTAAAATATAGTACCCAAGGACATAATTTTTCACTTGATATGATCATACATATAGCATAATGAAGTTGTAGAAATCACTTGCCACTATGGAGTAATTAATTGAAAACACAACATTTTCTTTAAAAAAATCTGCTCATTTGTGAGCAGATAATTACCTAATAAAATATGATACTTTAGTACTTCAATGTGTTAGTACTTACTCTAGTTCTTTTCATATCATAATGTTAACTGAAGTGTTTATGGGTAAAATAATATATATGAGGTTTGCTTTAAATTATCCCCAAAACAAACAGAAAAGCTAAAGGCACTGATGGCATAAGATAGAAATACTCATAATAACTGAGACTTGAAGATGAATCCATTAAAACTACAGCTGGGAACCAGTGGCTCTCACCAGTAATCTTCCCTACCCAAGAGGCTGAGATGTGAGGATCAGAGTTCCAAGCCAGCCAGGGCAGGAGACTCTGTAAGACTCTTATCTCCAATAAATGACTCAAAAAAAAGAAGGAGGAGGAAGAGGAGGAGGAAGAGGGGGAGATGAAGGAGGAGATGGAGGAGGAGGCAGAGGAGGAAGAAGAGGAAGAGAAGGAGGAAGAGGAGGAGGAGGAGGAGGAGGAGGAGGAGGAGGAGGAGGAGGAGGAGGAAGAGGAGGAGATGGAGGAGGAGGAGGAGGAGGAGGAAGAGGAAGCCGCCAGAAGCAGTGCTATGGTTCAAATGGTAGATCATTAGCTTTGAGCAAAAAGAAGCTTAGGACAGTGGCCAGGACCGGCAAAAACAATAAAACAAACAAATAAAAAAAACATTTACAATACTTTTTGTCTGTGCATGAATACATTATTCAGATAATAAACCCTTTAAAACTAAGGTGAAATCCACAGGAAAAAGAAGTACTAAAATTTGCAATCAGTTTAGGAGAGTAATTATATAGAATCCCAAATTCATATGTAATATGTATTTATACTATTATGAATCAAAACTCCATCCCTTTTCCTTAAATTCTAGGATTGCTAAAGTGACTTGATCTTTTCTCTAGTTCCAAATATCTGCAGGCTAATATTGACACAGGTTGATCCAATTCTTGGTGAAGTAGCTTTATGCTAAGCAATGGGATCCTGAGGGTGAGGCAATGCAGGTTGTTATGCTTTCTGATGACAGTCTGATCCAATTAGGGAATTTCACTAATCAATGACTCTTCACTCTCAAGAGAGCTTTGTGGAACACAGTAGAGGTTGCTTAATTAATAAGGTTAAAACACCCTTTGGGGGGCTGGGAAGGTGGCTCAGTGGTAGCACGTTTGCCTTGCATGCATGAGGCCCTGGGTTCCATTCCTCAACACCACATAAGCAAAAAGAAAAAAAGCCAGAAGTGGCGCTGTGGCTCAAGTGGTAGAGCGCTAGCCTTGAGCTGAAGAGCTGAGGGACAGCTTCCAGGCACAGAGTTCAGGCCACACGACTGGACCTAAAAGAAAAAAAAAAACATCCTTCAAAAACAAGAAAGGAAGACATTTCTATCTGTGTCAAGGAAACATCCTCCAAATATAGTACTGTGAAGTCTTGGTGGGAATATTTGGTCAGAATGATCAGAAGGAAGGGAAAGAGGGAAGGAAGGGAAGGGAAGGGGAGACTATTGATCTTTATACATTTATTAGTTATGGGTTTTAAATAGTGTTTCCTTAAAGTTCCCATAAAATAGGAATTATTTTTTTGCTTAAGAAAATTATTCCTTCTTGAACAAGTAAAAATTTATTTTAAAAAATCCCCAAGTGACACTTATAAACCAAGCAATGGAGGAAATTAATAAAATAAACCATTCTCTGAGAATTGTGTCCTCATGTGCCTATAAAGTGAGGGAAAGAAATTGCAAGAAACATTCAATGTGTAAGAAAACTTAAGATATTTAAATTACTAGATGCAACTACAATGGGGAAATGACAGATAAACTTTGCTGAGGTACCTTGAATAAAAGCCATGAAGCCCACATTTGTGGCCCCATAGCAACTTGTCTACTACTATCAACTAGTCTGCCTGGACCAGGACTTGTCTCCTGAAATCCAGGATACACATTTAGCTCCTGGGAGATGAAAACAGGGAGCACTCATTAGAAATGCTTCAGAACAAGGAGTGATCAGAAGGAGATTTAATTACTAAGACAGCACGTGAAGAAAATACCCTGACACCATCACAGTAGAAACCAACTCCCACAGTGTAAACAGATGGGCCAAAGAAGGAGGAAGAAAATGACCATACAATTAAAACCATCATGTTCTTTGTAGACACAGTCTGCCATTCTTCCTACAGGATGGTTTACTGGTGCCAGCTCCCCTTCTGAGGTCATACATTCCATCAAGGGAAAGAAGATATTCAAGCCCCATAGGTGTTTGTCCAAACAGCCAACATGGCCATTAAAATTATATTTATAAAACACTTTTAATAAACAGAGGAAATAATAATTAAATAAAATGATATCTGTAGAAATGGTTTATATACTTTATAATTTCCAAATGTAATCTCCAAATATTTTGTAACCTTAAAAATGTTATTCGCCAACAAGGCAAAAATAATTCATAGCGTGAAAACTTAGAGCAGAGGTTTCCAGTTGGAGACGGAGCAAAATGTCCAAGGCAGCTTGTACTGGCTGTTATGGTTGTAGAGGTTGAACTGGTTGTAATGCTCTCTATGTTGAGGCAGTGAATTCACACTGGTGTACAATTGCGTTAAAACTCAACCAATACCACATTTGTATCTATTTCACCAAATATAAATATCACCTCATAATAAAGAAAGAGGAGCTGTAATGAGAGGCATTATTACAAAGGGGAAAAGAAACATCTATATCAGTTATGTGCGTTAAACTGTCAAGAATTTAGCCATTTAAACCAATTGTATACCATCCTGAGTATGTCTTATCCAATGGCCTTTTGGGGATATTGCTTCAATATATAAGAGAATAATTAGGTGAGGGCTAAAATCATCCTATTATCTAGAAGAAAGGCCAGCTTGAGGATTTCAGAGAAGGGAGGGGAGGAGAAGGGAAGGGAGAGGGAGAATGAAGGGGGAGAAGGAAGGAAAAGAATAATGGAAGGAAGAAAGGGAGGGAGGAAAGGAGGGAAGGTGAAAAATGGGGGAATACTGGAACATATACATACAGGCAATAACTTCATAATAAAAGTCAAGTAGTTCAACAAATAAGAGCAAGGACTGACAAATATGAGTGCATCAAACTTCTGCATTGAACAAAATGTTACTAGACCAAAGACACAGCATACAGGATGGGAGAACACTTTTGCCACATATCATCAGAGGCAGAAAAAATGTTTAACAAAATCCAACATTCATTCATGATAATACAACACAGTAAAGTATAAACAGTGAAAACTTCCTCAAATTAGGAAGTAATTGTACAAAAGTCTATGCCTAATGTCATACTTAATGATGAGAATCTTGAAGCTTTCCCATTAAGATCAGGGACAAGACAAAGGCGGTCTATCTCACTATAGCTTTTCAGCATTGCACTAAAAATCCTAATGTATATGGCTAGAAAAGTAAATTAGTAATATATCTATTGGGAAGGAATTTCACAGATATTTGATCATGCATGCAGACAATATAAAAGAATGAAAAATAAAAACAATAATCTTCCTAAATTAATAATTATAGGAAAGTTGCAGGATACAGTTAATATATAAAAAGTCAATTTCTTGTTTATGTATCAATGATGAATAAGATTTGAGATTAATAAAACAATACCATTTTCATCACCATCCAAAAGAATGACACACTTAGGTATACACTTAATAAGATACATGAATAGTCTCTATAAAGAAAACAATGAAAATAAACTTATTAAAGAAATCAGAGAGGTATGCAGGTTCATTAACATTCTTTCCTAACTTTTTTTTTATTTGACTCAATCTCAATCAATATCCAAGCATGTTATTTTGTGGATAGCTACAAACTGATTGTAAAGTTTATATTGAGTCATAATATCCAGCACAAGATGAAAAACAGGATTTCAAAACATACTACAAAACTATAGTAATCAGAACAATGATACTTCTCAATTTGATGGTTAACCTAAAATTTACATAAAATGCAAAGTAATTGAATAAAAAGTACATATATGTAATACTTCAAATAGCATTGTTAAATGCCACTGATATGGATAAAATAAATTGATTTTTGTATAGGCAGAAGAAAAAGGGTTGTGTGGTAAGTTGTTAGTCACAAGAGGGTCTTATTGGATTGACAACAGTTTACTCCTGGGGGGGGAGGGTCGGAGAGATGGGGGATGAAGAGGGGAAAGGATCAGAAGGGGAAACAAAGGAGGAGGTAACAATGCTTGATAATAAATGTACTCACTATCTTGCCCATGTAATTGTAACCCCTCTGTACGGTATTTTCACAGTAAAAAAAAATAAAAAAGAAAAAAGAAAAGCATTCATTACCTCCTTCCTTATGTAAATGAAACTCCCTGTTCATCACCTTTGCAATAAATTTCTTTAAAAAATAGATTAACAGGGACGACCTGGTCTGTGTGTGTGTGTGTGTGTGTGTGTGTGTGTGTGTGTGTGTGTGTGTGTGTGTGTGTGTGTGTGTGTATTTCTCAACCTGGACCTTTAAGTCAAAGCCTGGGAGCTGTCCCTGAGCATTTTTGTTCAAGGGTAGCATTCTACCACTTTATCACCCAACACCACTACCAGTCTTTTTGGGGGTGGTGGTAATTAATTGGAGATGAGTTTCATGTACTTTCCAACCAGAGCTGGCTTTGAACTGCAATCCTCAGATCTCAGTTTACTGACTAGATAGAATTACGGACACAAGACTCTGGCACTCTGAACATGCTATGTTTTCTTTTTTTCCTTTCTTTTGTTGTTGTCAAGATGCTGTACAGAGGGGTTACAATTACATAAGTAAGGTAATAAGTACATTTTTTCCATAGGTCATGGAACCTGAACCCTAGGCCTGGGCACATTCCCTCAGCTCTTCAGCTGAGCTTCCTTCCCAGTCCCAATAAGTAAAATTCTTGTGAAACTTGTTACCTCTTCCTTCAATTTTTTCCTGTTTTCTCTCCACCAATTCCCCCATACACACTACTTCATTTTGTACAGATCATTTCCGACGTATTGTTTTGTCTATATTGCTGTTGCATTGGTTTCCCCCTTGTGTTTTGTCTCACCATTTTGTTGTTCCCCTTCCCTTCCCTAATTCAAATAAATGTATATGAAATAACAGCGTACCAAAATCAAATTCAGTGACAACAGGGAATATACCACAGGGGGAAGAACATACAAAAGAAACAACAAATAATATAGTACATTAAAGCAACAACAAAGGAAAACCTCTTATAAGATCTTAGAAGAAAGCTCTTTAGGTTGGAACTGGAACCTCAGAAAACGGAAAAGTGAATTAATATGCTTCTCAAAACATGCCCATATCAACAGGAAGTTATTGAGTTTGCTAAGGGATCATCTTGCTGAGGAATATTTTCCAGGATTATTTTGGATTATAGTGAATCACTTTTGAATCTTCTCTAATCTAGAATATAAATACCAACTTGCACCCACCCAGGCTGGAAACAATGGCTCACATCTACAATTCCAGATACTCTAGACAATTACGATTTGGGGCCATTCTGGGAAATAAAGTAAACATGATACCAACTCAACAAAACTAAAACCTGGACATGATATATGCCTATTATCTTGGCTATATGGGAAGTGTTGAATAGATGGATCTCACTTTAGGTTAGCCTAGAGAGAGACGACCCTCTCAGAAAAACAAACACATAAAACAAAACAGGATGGAATGCAGCTTAAGCCATAGATAAAGCACCTGTCTAGCAAGCACAAGGCTCTACGTTCAAACTTTAATATAGTGAATAAAAGCACACAAACCAATAAAGCCAAGTTACTTCACAAAATCTAGCTCAGTTGACAATATTGATTTTGTACAATTAAATATTAATTTTTCTTAAGCCACAAAATACAATTTAGTTTTAAAACAAAATGGTCTACAAACTAGTTTACAGATTTTTTTTGGGGGGGTCATGGGACTTGAAATCTAAGCCGCATTCTGTCCCTCAGCATTTCAGCTCAAGGCTAGCACTCTACCACTTGAGCCACCATGCCAATTCCAGATTTTTCTGCTTATGTGGTGCTGAGGAATCAAACGCAGGGCCTCATGCCTACAAAGCAAGCACTCTACCACTGAGCCACCTTCCTAGCCCTAGATTACAGAATTCTACACCAAATTCTTTGTGACGTGTGTATCTGGCCATCTCCAGAATTTGTGAAGATTCTGTCTTTTTTTAAAATTTAATTTAATTTTATTCGTGAACATACTGTACAGAGTGGTTACAATTACATGGGCAGGATAATGCGTACATTTCTTACCAAACATTGCAGCCTCCTTTGTTTACCCTTCACATCCCTTCCCAGCCTCCCACCTCCCCCCAATCCCAATCCTTCTCCTTCCCCCCCCCCCCCGCACCGACGTTGTAAAGCTCGTTTTGGACATGACAACTTGTACTTCTCATTGTTGCAACAGGTCCACCTGTATCCTTAAACAACTGGTTTTTCCGCATCTCCTCAACATGTTATACTGACATCAAATATAGTGAAAGCAGGGGTTATACTGTGGGGGAGGGACATACAAAGCAATAAAGAGAAAATCTTATAAATGCGTTAGAAACACATGAATGAAAGAAAAAAAAACATTAAAATACATACCTAAGGGTTCATTTTCCTGACCTCACATTATCTGACCTTTTCTGCTTGACTCATACATATACTATATATTGCAAATAAGGGAAACCATGGGACCTATGTTTTTTTGGCCTGGCTTACTTTACTTAATATAATTTTTTCCAAGTTTTTCCATTTCCTAACAAATGGGGCAATGTCATTCTTTCTGATGGAGGCATAGAATTCCATTGTGTATATATATCACATTTTCTTGATCCATTCATCTGCTGAGGGACATCTGGGTTGGTTCCATATCTTAGCTATGGTAAATAATGCTGCAATAAACATAGTTGTGCTGGTTGCTTTAGTGTGGTCTTGTTTGTAAACATTTGGGTAAATGCCCTAAAGTGGGATTGCTGGGTCATAGGGGAGATCTATATGAAGTCTTTTGAGGAACCTCCATACTGCTTTCCAAAGTGGTTGAACTTCATTGTTGGTGGGAATGTAAACTTGAAGATTCTCTTTTAATGCATCCTTCCATTTAGAAGCATCTCTAAATATTGACTCTATTTAATATTTCATATTGAATAGGGTGCTGTGGTAGACAGTGTTTCCCCCAAATGGTAGTAATACACTTTCCTACCACATATCTTCTCATAGTACTTTTGCTACATGGAACTGAATTCTGCTCTTGAATGTGCTTGTGATTCACTTGTAAGTTACATAATGGGATGTGGATATGACTGCAGAACTTTAAAGGTAGCAGCTGTCTCCAGAAAGCATGACTCAGGTTCTGGTAGCATCCACAAAACAAGACTGAGTTTCTCTTAGCACTACAATGCTACCATTGAACCATGTAATGCTGCCAGAACTTGAGTCTTGCTTTCTGGAGACAGCTATGCCGGGTTGGAAACCCGGCTTCATCAGGTGTGGAGACCATGAAAGTTCCACAGCTGCTCCTTCCACTTGCTCTTCTTATAACAACTCCAATTGCAAGGGACAACTGTGGGAAACGCTGGACTTTTGCTCATGTGTAAATTTCCCTTTTCTGCAGCAATCTCTGCTATAGTAAATAGCTTGACTTCACCATGATCATAAATCTAAGAGCAAACAGTTACCAGGCTACTCAGGAAGAGACTTTGGTTAACTCATTAGTGTCACATAAAGTCATTACAGCAGTATCAGAGAGCAAACACATGAAGCCTGAGTGTCTACTATTACTTTTGCCAATAATATTCCAGAATGTGTTTGAAAAACATTGCAGTGAAAGGAGTCTTAATAACTCTCTGGCTCTTCTATCTCAACTTCAGCCTGAAAAACTCTTAATGGGAGGGCAGAGAGGAGACGGGGGGAATGAGAAAGCGACAGAAACAGAAAGACATCAGAGGAAGTAAGGAAGTCGGAAAGAAATGAAACATAGCGAGAGAATGACATACAGGGCAGTCAGAGAAAAAAAAAGGAGGAAAAAAGACAAAGATAGATAGAGAGAGGGATGGAGGAGAGGGTAAAAGGCAGGAGAAGGAGAAAGAGACACAGAGACAGATAGAAGGACCAAGATGGACATGGAGAGACAGAAAAGGATAAAGTAAGAGAAAGGGGGGAGGAGAGAGAAATGAAAGAGAAGGAGGGAGAAAGACACTGGGAGACCTTTGTCTCTTTCTTTGAGAGGAATGAGGAGATCATACAGAAAACATCACGGAATGGATCATCAGATTTTTTAAAAAGAGTATCTCTTGTGGAGAAAAGTCTGACAACTTGGGACTAAAGATTAAACTGTTAGTGAACTAGTGATTAAGAAGTTTGCTCACTCGGGCGATGGTGGCTCACTCTTGTAATCCTAGCTACTCAGGAGGCTGAGATCTGAGGATCGAGATTCAAAGCCAGCTGGGGCAGGAAAGTCCGTGAGACTCTTATCTCGAATAAACCACTAGAAAACCCCAAGTGGCACTGTGATCAAGCGGTAGAGCATTAGCCTTGAGTTGAAGAGCTGAGGGATAGCTCCCAAGCCCAGAGTTCAAGCCCCACGACCGAAAAAAAAATTGATTACAATAACTAGTATATGTCTGGGACAAATAGAAAAGGTCAAAAGCTATGTACATGTGACCAGACAAAATACTGTTAAAAAATTGAACCCCAAGAAAAGGACACAACTGTTTTTTTTTCTTTCTTGCTAATGTTTCTAATTTATTTATAATGTACCAAGTGATTTTTTTTGTTTCTTTTTATGTTCCTACCCCAGGGTATAAGCCTTGTTTTCACTATATTTGATGTCAGTGCCCTGCATCTTGTATATACACTTATCTCATTTGGGAAGGGGAAGGGATAAAACAAAATGCTTAAATAGGGATACAGGTTGAGTCATTGTAAAAATGAGATGTACAAGAAAATGAACTTTACAATTTCGGCAGTGGGGTAGGATTGTAGTTGTAGAGGTGGGAGGGAAGGAATGATGGGGTAAAACAAAGGAGGAGGTAACAATGCTTGATGGGAAATGTACTCATTAACTGGCTTATGTAACTCTAACCCCTTTGTACAGTGTTTTTGCAATAAAAATATATTTTAAAAAAGATGTTTGCTCACTTTTTTCATTGTTTAAGAATTAGGCAATACTGTGGGCACTGGTGTGTCATGTCTGTAATCCTAGCTGTTCAGGAGGCTAAGATCTGAGGATCTTGGTTTAAAGCCAGCCTGGGCAGGAAAGTCTGTGAGACATTTATATCTAATTAACCACCATAAAGCTAGAAGTGGAGCTTAAGTGATGGAGTGCTAGTCTTCAGCAAAAAAAAAAAAAAAAAAAAAAAAAAAAAAAAAAAGCTCGGGGACAACACACCGGCCCTGAGATCAAGCCAGGACAGGCACAGAAATAAATAAATAAATATGATAAAGGGGTTACAAAAGTCTCCATAAGCTAAATAATATTTAGTGTAATATTTTAAAAAACCTACAAACAAATCTATGGTAAACAAAATGACAAAACTTTCAACGAAACAAAATCACTAATACTGCTATTACTCAGCTATTACTAATACTGTTGTTTCTCAGCCCTAAAGGTCACACAAATTATGCTTCACTAATATATCCCATTCAGAAATTGTGCTACAAGAAAACAAACAAGAAAATGAATGGTTGTTTTAGATTTTCCCAAGCATATCCAAGCTCTCTTTTATGTGTAGATCACACTTATCTATTTATTACATCACTTCAGGAAGCTGTGTAAGTCAAAGTGTTGCTAGACACCTGTATTACCTATATTTATTGAAATGCGATATGTGTGCATATCTATCTGTCAAAGAAATGCAGATGTTGTAGCCTTAGGAAATCTTTGCATATAGAGAATGCTGATTCTGTATTGATTACCTCCCTAAGTGGCTTGAAACACCAGCCTCTGAGTAGCCTGTAAGAATACCCATATGGAAGGTTGAGCCTATCTTCCCTAGATAGTCTGCTGGTACCTGTGTATGTCCATTTAAGGTCTGGCATCTTGTCTTCACAATGCGGTGAGGGAAGGCTATGTCCTTCTCCCTTCTCAGGTTATGGGCATGCCTGGATAGCTGGAGACAGGGGCGAGCACTTGGCTGATATGTTACTGAATCTGTCAGCCAATTCCTGGGACTGGGAGTGTCCTGTAACCCTACTCCAAAAGGTACATACTAAAAGGCATTGAACAGCAT
Source organism: Dipodomys merriami (assembly GCF_024711535.1). Lineage (NCBI taxonomy): Eukaryota > Metazoa > Chordata > Mammalia > Rodentia > Heteromyidae > Dipodomys > Dipodomys merriami. Next base: position 349,317 of record NW_027206403.1, on the reverse strand, counting down.
AGACACCATTATGCCATACCATGTGTCTCCGTGTTTGTGTCCTGTCTCCTGTTTCCTGGCTGTTCACCATGCATCCCTTTTCAGCTCTCCATCGGAGCTGAGTTGGTTTCTTGGTATTGTTTTTTTTTTTTTCCTTTCTTTCCTCTGTGGCCTGTTTCCTAACCATATTATGTGGGATCTGCAGTCCTTTTTAACAACTGGCTGCATGCAGACTGCTAACTATAATATAGACTCCAAAATTCCATCTACTAAAATGTTGCTGCTTAGATAATTCACCTTAAAACAGTCACAGATGAATGAAAAGGAAAGTTCTCTGGTGCAAATACACAACATGAGGGAAGGGAAGAGTGGGACATGGACAGCAGTTGGGCAGAGATCATTGCTGGGATAGCAAGTTGGGCAGGGCTGTGTCATGCCCTCTCCAGACCACCCCTCCCTGACCCCAGAACCTCTCTATGACTCCCATACTCTGTGATGCAGGCCTGGGGTGTAAAGACAAGCCCCTGTCCCCCTCAGAACTCAATTGCTTAAGGCAGTCTTGAGATTCAGACTATGGAGAAAGTTCTCTCTTTTCTGAATAACAGTACTGAAGCATGGATGAATTTTTCTTAGCTTTTTTGGATTTTGACCCCTAATATACCTTTTTGGATGCCATGGGGGTCCTGATTTTGTATTTGTTACTGGCTGTTCCTACAAGTTTATTCAACTCTTTGGATCAATGCATTCATTCAAAAGGTAAGGAAGTGTTGGGTGAACCCTCAAGAGAGATTTTGTTATGTTTGACATGGGAAGTTTGAGGAGACGAAGTATTGCTGTTGTAGGGCATGAGGCCCAGCCTGGGAGGGCTCAGGCTTCCATCTGAATGAGAAATGAATAGTGACTTTTTTCCTAACTGTGCTTAAGTTACATGGTGTGAACACTATAAGAACTCGTGGTTTCTGACATGTGATCTTGAGTCCTGTCCCCAAGTCAGATGTCCTCTCATAGGGTTTCCTTCCTGCTGAGATGCACATGAGAGCAGTACTGACCTATGAGGTACTCTGAGCAGAGCCTCAAGTGTAAGCTCTGTCTTCCTCTGAGGGAGCACATATGTGGGCTGGTGGCTGCATGTTTGATGCCCTTCTCTAGCAGAGGCCCTCTGATTAAAAATCTATATGCATTGTCAAAACCCCTCTGTGAGTTTTTCAAAGGAAAATTGAAAATATTTGCCCATTAATATAAGGAAAAATCCCTGTTGATTAAAATGAATCATTTCATTTCCATATCATCTCTGAACTTGCTAGAGAAAAGAGAAATAGAAATGATTTAAACCCAGGCTCTCATTTTTTTCTCAGAATCAAGGCAGACATATAAGGAAAAAGGAGAGGAGCATTTAGAATTATGTTTTATCGTGGGTGATGGGAATTCATCAATGGTGATTCTTTTTCTTTCATGAGGTGTCAAAGCCCATGGTCTCTGAGGAAATCAGTCGCTATACATTGTCTCTCTGAGAAAATGAGCCCTCAAAGGTAGACAGTCAGGCCCAAGATGCTTCTCAGAGTCTGTGCTGTGCCAGCTCTGGGCATGAGGCAGTGATAGACCTGGACATGTGTTTCTGCTCATTAGGGGGACAGGTGAGATGTAAAGCCACAACTTCAGTTGTGTAAGGAAGGAGCTTTACTCCCAGAAGCTCAGACCCATGTCCAAAGTAACCACCCTAAGTGTTTCCTATAAAGAGACTTCTACACAATCCTTATGTTTCCAGTTTCATTACACTGTTCTGGTTTTCCAGGTCAGAGAACTTGCCAGAAAGACATTGAAGAGGAGAGGAAACTTCTTTCTATTTTTAAAAGGTAATTAGCCATTCTTCTTTCCTGGTCACAATATTACATTATAAGCACCCATGGAGAGTACAGGTGGCTAGTTTACAGAGGAGTAGCCATAGCAAAGGGTGTGTGAAAGGAGACGGTACTATGAGATCACAGATGTGTGAGAACAGAAAGGGTATATGGATGCAGGTGTCCCCCTTCCCCCCTCTCACTGGCAGGCCCTCCATTTCCCATGATAGTCCTGGCAATAACCTTGCACTTTTTGTCTCCTGCAGCTCACTGAACCAATCTGATGATATCCACCCCTTGAAGACATTGCTGTGTCCAGAACCCCTCTGTCACATATGTAACAGAACCACAGCAAAGGTCAGTCAGCTACTGTCTAGGGCATCCCTGGAAAATGATGCTTTCCCCTTGTCCTGTTTGGTTTCCACAGCTTTGATAAAAAAGTTATCATTCACTTGTTTGACAAACCCTCCTGGACATTCAACTCCAGCCACTTCACCTGAACCTTGCCTCTCATCTTCCTCCAATGTCTCTCTTAACAAAGTCATCTCCTTAAAGAACTTATCTTCACCACCACCACCAGGAGACTCTCTGTCATCATCATCTATTTCTCCCATGGATTCCCAATTCTGGCAAGACCTATTCCTAGTTGGGATTTCCCCTTGCCCATATAATACTCAGGAAACAGGAAACAGGACAAGATAGGTCCTTGTATATGGTGGACAGTCTTGATGGATTGCCCACTTATTACCCAGCAATCACGTATGACTGAAACAAGAGAGCCATTGACAGTACAAGCCCCTCTATGTCCAAACTCCCCATGCTGCAGCTCCATGCTGCAAACCTGCCTCTGCCGAGCTTGGCAGAGTATTATATGGACCAAGAGCTTACTGACCTCGATAGTCTTGCACGATTTTTTGAGGGAGACACTACAACCTACATTACAAATTCTAAAACTCACTCATTTATCTTCTTTGATGTCCTGAAACTGCTGGAGAGACAAATCCAAAAGAGAGGCGATTTCTTGATGTCAGAGGATAAGGAAGATAAAACACAATATTTCCCCAATCAGTCAAAGCCAGAGCACCAGTTGAATGTTTCAGAGGAATTGTTGCAGTCTATTGTTGATCAGCAAGACTCAGCAGTCTCTCTTCCATTTGCAAGCACCACAGGCAAATTCGAGAATTTTCACATGCACCAAGAGCAGCCCTCACATCCGAAGGTCTTTGTGGACCATTCATCTCAGCTTTTCTGGGGTCTCAAATCCCTACACTGTGAGTCCCTGAGCATTATGTCCCTGCCTCAGGTGACTGTCCTTCAATCTGCTTCAATCAAATTATTCATGCCTACAGTGCCCATAAGCCCACTGTCATTTCTGGTCAAACAACTCTGTCCTTGCCCCAGATTCAACATCAAGCATTGTCTGAAGTCCTTCTCTAATCTCCATCCCAGCATCTCCCTTCTGTCCAATTCCAGACCCAGGTCGAATCCCCACTTCCAGTCCTGCCACCTTGTGGATCTCAGCTCTGCAACTGCGGAGTTTGTTTTCATATGCCTCAGCCTCAGAGCAAGACACAGCTTCTTAAACTGTCTCAAATTGATGGTCTAGAATATAATGTATTACAGAAAGTTCATAAAAGCATATGGGGTTTACCCCCTGTCATCCAAAAATCCCAAGAAGACTTTTGTCCTCCAGCTCCCCATTTTTCATTTGTTAAACATACCTGCAAGGCCCATGATTCTTCCGTCTCTATACTTCCTGGAGACTTTCCTCTTGAAGATGAGCTCCGGAAAAATACTAGAGCATCACGTTCGAAAGTGGCTCATCCAGCACTGCTGAGACCTGCCCAACAGGATCATTTTATCTTCATCATCAATGAGTCTTCAAACAGAGAAAAAGAGTAGCCATGGACTTGGATGCATTTCTATTTTCACTAGTCCCAGCATCAAAAATTTAAGCAAGGTTGAACTGCCACAGTTAGAAAGGCAGCTCAATGAGAGGAGTTTGGAGATACCTCCTCTAGAGCAGGATATAAAGAAACAAGGACACGGTTTACAGACCAGAAAAAAAATATCAATGACTGAGCCATGCCAAGGTGGCTCCAGATGATCTTCCAGCACCTGCCACTCACACAGACCAAGAAAGACCTATAGATATTCATTCAGGATATATCACTCAAGCACCTTATAGGCAAGTCAATACCAGAAGGCGGCCCTGGAAGCACATCTGAGCAAGAAATTTGATGAAATCAATAAGGATCAGATCCCAGAAATTGTGCAGAGTTCAAGGCATTCTGTCAAAATGAATTTTTCTGAGAATTTCCTCAGCCAAGTGAAAGATTCGGTGCCATTGGAGAGAAAGGAGAGCATCTTTAGTTCTTTCCCTTATGGTGAAAGGCAAAATATTTTCGAGGATCACATTGAGATTTTTTCACTGGAGAATGGTGAATGGCCTTCCACAGAAGATTCAAGAATCCATAGAAATCTTCAATGTAAAAAAGCTCCAAACAAATTCTTACAAATTCCATCCTCAGACATTCTTAATTCCGAGCCGGATTCTAAAATTGAGGTTCCCAGGCCTCTAATAGGACCCTCTAACACTTTTCACGGGGACACAATGAGAACAGCAAATGTCCCTGTTGTGGATAATTGCCTCTCTGCCACTGTACCTGTGGGCAAAAGAGGACAGGAGATTGTAAAGCAATCACCCTTATATACCAGTCTTCAGTTTGCAGTTGAAGATGGCAAACCCACAGCTTTGTCCCACAAAAATGACAGCAGCGATAAACCTGTGCACAGTTCAATGCTGTCCACAAGACAAGTTGGTACTGAACCTGAGATACTAGATAAGAGTGAGGGTTCCATCAATAATACCAAAAAGTTTCAGAGAAAAATGAAGAATTTAGATCATTTTTCTATGACCTACAAGTCCAAGGAGCTACTCAAAGCAGAAAAACATCATGATTTTCAATCACAATCTAATAACCTGATGACCAAGGAGTCAGGGTGTTTCCCAGTGACAAAAGTGAATTCTCATAAAGTAGAAACTACCCTGACTACTAAAAAGTCCCCAACAAGAATCTCAGTTCCTGATTCTATATCAATAGAAGAACTTAAAAGCAAAATGATTAATGAGTTGAAGTTAAAATCTGAGAACAGGAAGCAGAGGCAGGTTCAGCAAGCTCCCCCTGATCCACCCCGAACTTCAGATAAGGGGACAATCAAGGGGACAGTCCAGATCTTGCTGACTCTTTACCAGGGTGTCCCCAGTACACAGTAGCCATCCAGGTATTTCATGTTAATTCATGCAGCAAAGGGAGCAGCATGCAGCAGCAGCAGCCAGAGCCATAGGTCCATAGCCACATGATACCCAAGTGCCAAGCCCAGGATTCCCCTCGAACAATGAAGACTAGTCTCTAGGTTATCTCCACTAGGGACACAACAGCCTACCAGGTACTTCATGTTCAGTTGCACAACAGATGGACCAGCATGGAAGAGCAACAGGAACCTACTCAAATTATATCCAAATGCCAGGACAAGTATTCTTCAACAATGCAGACCTTGCTTGCTTGTGACCAAGATTCCCTACAGCAGCCTCCCAGGTGTTTCATGTTCAATTGTACAACAAAGGGAACAGCATAGAGCAGCAGCAGGAGGAGCCATGGGTCCCTAGTCACATTGTTCCCAAATGCCAGGCCAAAAAACCCCACTCAACTACAAAAAGAGTGAACCTTAAGGTATCCAAACTGGATGAACCTGGCAGAAGTGATGCCAGACTGGAGAAATCCCAACTGAGAAGAAGAGCCACACCCCTCCAAACAAGGCAGAAAAGATACTTGGGAGCAAGCCTTTCCAAGCCCTGTCACAGAAGAGACAGCCCTCTCCTGAAAATAGTTTCAGAAACCAGATTAAACAATTTTTCCAATGGCTTAGCCCTAATAAAAAACTCAAAGGGGAAGAAGGTTCGATAGGGAAGGGTAGTTCTTCATCTTATCTGCAGGTGAGAGGTCTAGATAAAGCTGTCTTTTCTAGAAACACAAAATCCCAGGAAGTCACAGAAGATGTTGACCAAGTCCTGTTGGAGAAACAGGTATGCAGTAGTCATGCAATGGATGTCACCTGCTCCAGAGGGCCCCCTTCTTCCTCTGTGAAGGCTGAAAAGACCCAACAAAAGGTAGAACTAAAGATCCCAACAGAGAGGCTCCAGAGACACTCCTCAAATTACAAGGCTACCTACTCTACAGTAACCAAAACCCTTCCAGTCAAGAAGCTGCCACTGCAGCTCAGAGTAATTTTACAAGAAACAGATGCATCAAAGACAGGGGCAGATACCGCCAGAAAAATGTGGCATTGCAAGACAAGGCCTTCCATCAAAGATATCCAGAACCCATGCCCTAAATGGAGCCAGGACCCAAAACCAATACCGACTACCCATAAAAGTGAACTTGGTCAAGTACCTCCAGATGCTCCTGTCTTTGTGGAATGTACCATGTTGGGAGATTTGTCCCTCTTATTCAAACACAAAAAGCTTTTCCAGAATTTTCAGAGAGGACGCTTCCTTCCTCCTAAATAACTGACTCCTTGTTGGGAATATCAATTTCCCTCAATAAATGTTGTTCTGATAAAGTGCTTTTATGTGTACTATGTTTGGCATGTGGCTTTGGGGGTAGCACAGGGCTTGTAGTTTAGGAAGATAAGTGGGTTCAATTCTGATTGCCACTTTGTACTTCTAAAGGGCCACTGGTTCCCTTAAGCACAGATTTCACAACGCCCTCAAAATGCTTCCCAGCCTATGATGTTCTGATCCCTTAGGTTAGCCTGAATGATACTGGATGGCAGCTAACTTTCTTCTTCACTTGGGATGACAGCTTTCTCATATCTGGAGACAAGAATTTTGAGAGGAGTGACTTAGTCATTGTTGACACTAAGCAGAAATCGCACATGCCATGGGGTGGCCAGGTGGTGGGATGGAGCCTGGAAAGGTTGAACCTGGTGTTTGGAAGTTTGCTGCATAGGATTTTAGGTGATTTGGGGGTAGACTCAAGGAACAAAGTTAACACATCAAGAGTCTTAATGTGTTTCAGAAGCACACTTTATCTTGCCACTGACCCCTGTGGTCTTCAGACTGCCTGGACTTAGTTTTTAATGGAGCTGGGCATTGGACTCAGGGTCTCACACTTGGTAAGCAGGCACTGTCACTTGAGCCACGCCTTTAGCCCCCTTTGCATTGATAGGTTTTGAGGGGTTTTGTTTTGGTAACCAGTCTTGGGGCTGGTAACTGAGCCCCTGAACTTCAAATGGTTAAAGCTATTGGCCTATGATTTCAGACTCAGCTCCACTTGCAGTTTTTGTGTGTGTGTGTACTCATCCAGCACAGGTTGGATTTGAACTTCAATCCTCAAATCTGGTTCTTGGGGCTTGACCTCAGAGCATAGGTGCTGTTCATGGCTGCCTTTTTTTTTTTAATACAGGGGCAGTGCATTGTCTCTGACCTATTTTGCTCAAAGTACTCTACGAGTTGAGCCACAGTTTGACTCGTCTGTCTAATTTACACCAAAAACCTGTAAGTCAGAGTTTCATAGACTTTCTTTCTCCAGGCTAGGTTTGAACTTTGATCCTTAGATCTACACTCTGAAGATTTTAGGTATGAGCCATTTGTGTGCAGCAACATTGGGGTTTTTGTTTGTTTGTTTGATTTTGTTGTTATTGTTGGTCCTGGGGCTTGTACTCAAGCAAGACTGGGCAGTGTCCCTGAGCTCTTGTGCTCCAAGTAACCATTTACCAATTAACCTACAGATTTACTTCAGCCTTTTGGTATAATTTTACATAAGAGTCTCACAGAATTTCCTCCCTGGATTCCTGAGTAGCTAATATTACAATGGTTTGCCATCTGTGCCCAACAATATTTAAGTTTTTTTCTGCATGTATTCTTTGGGGGGGCAGTCATGAGGCTTGAACTCAGGACCTGAGGGTTGTTCTTGAGCTATTTTGTTCAAAGCCAGGGCTCTCCCAGTTAAGCCACAGCTCCTCTAGTCCTGGGAATTGAACCCTGGCCAATGTCTCTTAGCGCTTTTTTTTTTTTTTGCCAGTTCTGGGGCTTGAGCTCTGGGTCTAGGCACTGTCCATGAGCTATTTTGCTCAAGGCTAGTATTGTACCACAGCATACTGTTGAGCCACAGCTCCATTCCCAACTTTTTGGAGACCAGTGTCACAGACTTTCCCAGGATGGGATTAAACCTTGATCCTTACATCTCAGCTTCTTGAGTAACTAGGATTATAGTCCTGGCAACATTGATACATTTTAATTTTTTTTCTGACAGTCCTGGGATTTGAACTCAGAACATGAGGACTGTCCCTGATTTTTTGGGATTTTTTTTCTCAGCTATTTTGCTTAGGACTAGTGCTCTACCAATTGAGCACATCTCCACTTTGTGAAGTAAATTAAATAGGTAGTCAAGAAAGAGAACACATGCAGTATTCAGGCAGAAAGAGAAGTTGTTTTACCAAACTGCTGCCCGAATGGTGGAGAGGTGGAGAGGCATGGCTGAAAGTGAAAGGGGCTGAAATCCTGTCTGGGTTTAAGTAAGAAAGGTGGGCGGGAGGTGCAGCCAGGTGAGAGAAAATGTGGCCATGCTGGATGCAGATGTTACAGAGATCTCAAGTTGTGCCTTCGAACAAACACCCAGTCCCCTGGTTTAAACAAATTGTGGGTAGGAATAGAAGCAGAATCATATAATGCTCTAAGCTGGGGCCACATACAATTATACACCAGCTGTAAGGCTAGGGATAATGGGTTGAGGATGTCTATACATAATTTCAAAAGGAGTAAAGCCAAGCTGATAGGGTGAATTTCTTACTTTAAACAGGGCAAATGGAAGGAGTGATACCCATTCTGCGCCAGTCTCCAAGGCCCATTTAATTAAGGTCTCTTTTAGAGTCCTATTCATTCTTTCTACCTGCCCTGAACTCTGGGGTCTATAAGCACAGTGCAATTTCCAATCCGTCCCCAGTGCCGCGGCTATTCTCTGACTTTCTTTTGAGACAAAGGCCGGTCCATTGTCTGACCCAATGGTGAATTTCTTCCAGGATCTTCTTAGCCACGATGTTCGAGGTCTCATGGTTTGTTGGTAGGCTTCAACCCATCCTGAAAAGGTGTCTACAAAAACTAGCAAATATTTATATCCAAATTTTCCAGTTTTAATTTCTGTGAAATCTACTTTCCAATACACACCTGGCCTATTTCCACGTAGGCGAGCTCCTTTTGTAACTGGTTGATTGGGGGTATTGGTGAGCTGACAGGCTTTACAATTTTTAATAATGTCCTCAATGAGTTGATTTCCTTGCCTAATTTTTACTTCTGAGTGTCAGAGCAAGTCCTGCACTCTTTGGGTTCCCACGTGAGAGACCCAATGGATTCTCTCAAGAATCCCCTTGCCCAATCTTTGTGGCAAGTAAGTTTCCCCTCACCAGTTTTCCACCAGTCTGTTTCCTTCTTTGTCCGGTGGTTTATTGGACATGGGAATTTTCTTTATCCACTCCAAGTCTTCTTGGGAGCACTGAGGCTCAGGATGCAAAGCTCATGACCCTGGGTCTATTAGAGTCAGTACTTCTGCTCTGGGCTGGAGGGCTGCCTCCTTAGCAGCGTGATCAGCCAAGTTATTTCCTTTGGTTATAGAATCAGTCCCTTTTGATGGCCAGGGCAGTACATAATGGTAATATTTGCTGGTTCCCTTAAGGCCTAGATGAGGCTTAAAATTTTTGTTTGTTTTTAATAGTCTTTCCCTCAGCTGTCAGCAGCTCCTTCTCTTGATAAATGGCCCATGGACATGCATGGTGGCAGAAGTATACCAACTGTCTGTGTAAATGTTTAGTCTCTTCCTTTTTCCCATATGTAGGACTTTTGTTAATGCCACTAGTTCTGCTCTTTGTGCAGACATTCCCTGGGGGAGTGCTTCTGCCCACACTATCTCAGTGTCCGTGGTGACTGCTGCACCCACGTACCTTTATCCATCTCAAATGTAACTGCTGCTGTCTGTGAAACAGGTATGCTTGGCATGCGATAGTGAAGCGTCCAACAAGTCTGGCCTTTTTTTCTTGGCCCAGTTTCTCTTTTCATGCTCAAGTTCACATTCTCTGTCCTTCCTTTCCTGTCTTTGCTCCTGTCTATCTCTTATTGTAAACCTTTTCCACTGTGGCTACTAAATCCCTAATAGACTTCTCACCAAGTCTATCTAGAGCCTGCAACTTTTGCTTTATGTCTGGTGCAGCTTGATTTATATAAGAAAACATAATCACCTGAACCGACTCCTGGGTCTCAATATCATATGGTGTATATTGACTAAAAGCTTCCATGAGCCACTCAAGATGTGCTACCAGACTTTCACTTCCTCCCTGTCTAACATCATAAAACTTGGACATATTAGTAGGTCGGCAAGCTGCCGCCTTGAAACCTGCCAACAGAGCCTGGCAGTAGATGAGGAGTCGCCCCCTACCTTCAACCATATTGTAGTCCCATGTTGGTTAGATCTCAGGAAAATAGGCAGCAATCAGGGCAGGATCCGTGATGGGTGCTCCTGTGGGACCAGGGATGTGTTTCTGGGCCACCTCTCAGAAACCATCTCTCTCTTCGGTGGTAAAAAGGACCTGTAAAAGCTGACTGCAATCATCCCAAGTGGGTTGATGAGTAAAGAGAATAGTTGCAAGCAAATGAATTAAATCCTGGGGTATCTCAGAAAAGGGGGCATTTTGGTTGTGCCAATTGTATAGATTACTGATAGAAAATGGCCAATATTGGAGTTGCTGTTGACCTTCTGCATCCACAGGACCTATGGTGCATAAGGGGAAAACAGCTGCATTAGAAGGGGGGTTGATTCCACAGCATCATCAAGTGACTGGCCCCTCAGAAACTTTAAGGGCAGGTGCCGAGGGTTCAGCTGCTGGTTCTATAGCTCCCTCCTCCTCTTGGTTATTCTCAGGTTCTGCAAAAGGACCTGGGAAGGGGAGTATGGGGGAGGAAACATTTCTTCTTCCAAGTTATCTCCCTTAAAAACTGGGGGGGATTACTTTTTCTTTTCCTCTTTCTCAGTTTCTTTTTGTAAGTCTAAGGTGCTAGATGCAGTGGTGTCCATGGTTTCCAGTCCCATCAGTAGTACAGTCCAAAAACAATAAACAATATAAACAAAACACATGCAGGACTGACAGTAAAATATGCTATGAAGTTGAGATCTCCCGAATTGGTCCGCTGACTCCTGTCACAATGGGATTCCACACCCACGGCCCACAGCAGAAGGAGCAGACCCACAGTGGGCAAATTGGCCCTTGGTAGGAGGCCCTCTTGGTCACCCACAATTCACAGGGCGGGTTTCCAAGACCCCCTTCCCCCGCACCCCACACGGCGGGGTTCCAATGACCCCTGCCCCTCAAGAGGATCTGGGATGATTCCCAGTTCCTCCAGGGTTGTCGTGCAAGCACATTCACTTTGACAACCCTTTACACAATACGAATCGGAGCAGCTGTCCTCACAAAGGAAGACGAAAGTAAAACAGACATACAACAGGACAAGACAAATTAACAAAGACAGTGCTGATTTACCTTTGGAGTCTGAGGTCTCGGGGGTCTTTGGGGGGATCCCGGGCAAGCACCCACTAATATGTTGTGCCTAGGTTGCAGGACCCCCACCAAGAAGACCACCGAGAGTCAGACTTTACAGCTGTTTTAAGATTTTATTTAGACAGGCTGCAGCTCAGGCCTCTTCCTACAATGATAATGACAATTTGCCTTATGAAAGTTAAAATGTGTTTGTGCATCTTAAGTAAGTATCACTATTTCACAATACTGTGAAATATGTGAAATTTATGTAATCACCTAATGTCAATTAATTCAACTGTTTTTTTTTCTTTCATACAATTGTTTCTAACATATTTATAAGATTATTTCTTTGTTGCTTTGTGTGTCTCTCCTCCATGTTATAACCCCTGCTTTCACTGTATTTGATTTTGGCATAATTTGTGAAGGGGAAGGGAAAAAACAAATCGTTTAAAAACAAATCGTTGACCCATTGAAACAATAAGATGTGCAAGTTGTTATGTCGAAAAAAAACTTTATAACTTTGGTGGGGGGGGGGATCGGGTGAGGGGGGCAGGGGGACATGAGAAGGGATAGAAAGGGGAAACAATGGAGGAGGCAACAATGTTTAATAAGAAATGTACTCGTTTTGCCCATGTAATTATAACCCCACTATATGGTATTTTCACAATAAAAAAAAGAAAAAAAATGTGAGAGAAGGAATGGTTAAGAGAGATGGGTGAGAATGTTGTCAGACACTTTGTACTCATATACTGTTTTGTAAAATGGGAACTTCTTTCTACAACTACATAAATATACTTAAAATAAAATAAAGAATTAGCTGGTTATGTTGGACATAATTACATCAGTTCACTTAGAAAAATGATAAAGATTGCTTTTTTTTGCTTTCAAAGTAACTGTCAGATGGAATGGCATGAGAAGTAATTTGGTAGTAGAACCTGGCTTTGCCCTTCATTTTACTGTATGGAACAGAGTACACTACCAAGGGAAAGGGAAAGTGTGTGCTTAAAGTGAGATACTTTCTGTACTAATCTGCTGTGACAAGTAACAGACTGCTTCTGCTCAGAGAGCCCTTTGGACTGGAGCTCTGCATGGGATGCATGGTCTTACAGACTCTGCTGTGTCACAAGTGTGGATTCAATAGCTCATGCTTTTCCTTTGGGGAGAAATTAGGGAGTGAAGGCTTCAGGAAGAGGCCCATCCCTGTCACTCCTTTTCTCTGTCCCTCTCTCAGGACTCCTGAGCTCCCAGAGTCGATGCAGCCACCCTGAGAGGAAGGGTGAGCTCAGATTATCCTGTGGACATGCCCAGTGCTTTACTCTCTGTGGCCGAGTGGTCACCATGGACTCTACTGACTGGTGTCTCAGGTGGCTGAAGTGAGGTCCCCAGTACCTCCCCATCCAGACTTGGTGTGTTTTTCCAAGGTGGGTTTTATTTTGTAGTCTGTGTGTTGGCCATTTATGTTCTGGCTTCACGTGGCTGTGGCTCTTTGCTCTGTGTAGCTCCTGGTGCACATGGGCTATGTGACAGATGGGGTGACCAATGATTATGAGGTACCCAGCAGCTGTCATGCACTGAAGCGGAACTAGCCAGGCATCCAGGCTGAGAAGCCTTGCTCTTGGTAGTGGGATGCATTACTTTGCTCTTGGCCCTAGTGTCTTGGGTTGGCTGTGCTTGTCTTGTGTGGCAGGTCAGTATAACATTCATGGGGCTATGAAACCTGGTCAGGCCAAAGAACTATGTTCATAGGGATATTTTTTGTCAGTCATGTGGCTTGAACTCTGGGCCTGGGCACTGTCCCTGTACTCTTCAGCTCAAGGCGAGTGCTCCATCATTTGAGCCACTGTGCCACTTCCAGTTTTCTGGTGACTAATTGGAGATAAGGGTCTCATGGACTTTCTTGCCTGAGCTGGCTTTGAGCCATAATCCTCAGATCTTAATCTCTTGAGTAGCTAGGATTACAGGCATGAGCCACCAGCACCCAGACCTAGGATTCTTATAAAGGCATCAGCAGAAATTTGGGTGAAATGGATTAGAGGCCGAATAGTAGAATGCAGAGAATGGTGTCAGGCTGGCTGGCAGGCAGTGCTGGCAGCTGCAAAGGGTTTTCCCTTGGGCCTCATTTCATAAAGGTAGTGACTGGGGCCACTGAAGAGCAGACTATGTTACCATGGCTCTGTAGGCCAGCTGCCTGACTTCTGCCACTCGGGTGTCATTTTCTGCTGCTCCTGCTAAGCTGTTGATTTTGTATTCTCTGTTCATTGTTTGTTCATGTCATTGTAGTAGCTTTTAAATAGGCCACTGCTACTCCTTCTTGGCTGCCCTGTAGTGGATTGACGTGACACCGTCTGGCTGTTCCTCTTCTTCCTCTTAAGTATTTTGCTATTTAATCAGGGCTACAAGTAGATTTGCAGCACAGTCTTAGCACGCTGATTCCTAAACATGAATGAACCCCATAGAGGGGCAGCGTGCAGGAGAGGGGAGGGATGCAGGTGTCCTGCAGATTTTAGGAAGTTGGTGTTCAGAAGACAAATGTTGCCCTGCTGTTTGTTGGGCTTGCTAACTCAGTAACTTGATGTCTGTCCCAGATGCAGTGGGTGCGGGTCCTGAAGGGTCTTTTCCCTAGAATTTTTATGGTACCTGTGTAGTCTGGGCTCCCACCTGTCTTTTTGCATTCAAAGCCCTAGACAAACTGACCTGTGGGTGAACAAGGGAGTGGGTAGAACACCATGCATCCAGTATCAGGCATTGATGGAGCCTCAGCCAAAGGCCATTAAGACTTTAGGAAGAGCAGTTATTTTACCAGATCATTACCAACAGCCAGAAATGGCTGCTGTTGAGTTTTCTGTCATCATGATCTCTGAGGATTGACCTGTGTTACTGATGAAGCACATCTTGAAGTCGGTGTTGACTGAGATGACTGTTTTGCATAATGGTTTTTGGTTCTGTGGAGCTGGAGGCTGGACCTGCTGATGAAGCTTGTGCTGCTTCTGCTTGGGCTGGTGTCCTAGAGACAGCAAACTTGCTGACTCCTTCTCAATGGCAGGAGAGGGGATGAGCCATATTATTATTCAACTAAATGTCCTTATCTCAGAATGAACAGATTTTTTCCTTTAGGGCTGTTTGGATGATTGTGGACCTGGAATTTAATAGCCCTGATCATGATCATGTGTCACAATATAGTGATGGTGTTTGTGTGTGCGAAAAAGGCTGGGGGTTAAATCCAGTGCCTTCTGCATTCTATCTAAGCACTCTACCGCTGAGCCTTGGTGGATGGATAAGAAGGGCTTTTAGCTGGCGGGGCAGCAGGGTAGACTTTTTCCATGATAGGCAAAGATCATGCAGTGTCAGCAGGAAGTTATTCAGGAGGAGCATGCATTTGCATTCATTTCCCTTATAGGGTCATCAGGGAAGGCTGTTACTTACTATCTTCTCTATCTTTTCATTCTTTTAAGGTTTTATAGAGGCCGGTTACCATCTATCAGCATTTGTAGATAAATGTCTCCCCATCCTGTTCACTTCTAAGTAGAACTTGATCTTAGTGTTCAGAAACTTTGTTCTTTTGCAGCTCTGAGCCTGTGTTTTGGCTATTTGAGTATGATAATATTCCCCGTGGTTCTGTGGCTGAAGAAAAGGAAGTTTTTCGGTAGTGGAAATCTGTAGGCATCCCTGGGTGCTGTCCTGCATGGGGCTCATAAGGCCTGCCCACAGCCTTTCTGCTCTCAGTTCTCACTAATGTTGGGAGGCACAGGCACTAGGCACTGTGCATATCCTTACTGCTGCCTTTACCTCTGCTGTTGGCTGAGCCTTCAGTCACTGTCAGTCATCATACTGACCATGAGGGATGGGCACTGAGCTTATAGGGATTGTGAAGAACCAGGATTAACAAGCTTGTCCTAGAATTCCAGACTCTGAAATTTGTGGTTCCTCCACTTTGCTGGACAAACAGGTCTTACTTTGCCAAGATGGTGAAGGGATTAGGGCCTTTTATGGCAGGTCTGGGTTCTGGGGTTCAGCATTGTCACCTTTGTTTAGATTGGCAATGAGCAAATGAGAGCTATCTGGGTCAGTGGACATGTGTTTCCCTTAGCACTGGGCTTAGTGTGTACCAAGAATCATGTGAGTTCTCCCAAATAGACATGGATATTATCACAACTTTGTACCAGAAGAACATGAGCTCTGGCTTGATCTGTTATGAAGTGTTAGAAATAGGGCTTGACCACAGGCCTCTATGTCTTCAGAGTTTTTGTGCTTAACCCAATGGGAGAGCCCAGGTTCCTGGGAGCTGAGCCTGTGTTGCTAATTACTGATACTCAGCAATTACCTTTGGGCAGTGTATCCTGAGCATTCTTCCTATGTGCACTGTCAGGTAGTCTCTAGTACCACTTAGTGATAAGGTACTGAGCGATGTGGGCACAGGTACTCTGAACTGTGAGTCTGCTTGGCCACTTTATTTAAACCTGATGGGTTCTTCAGAAGACCCATCAAGTCAGCCTCCAATTGCTACTACCCAAGCAAAGAACAGAACTCACTCTGACCTCCTAATGTTGGCAGTTGGTCGGGAAAGTCCATTGTTGCCACTGAGCCACTTGAAACCTGGTTTTCTGTGGATGCTTACAGAACCTGCTTAGGTCCATACTGGGCCATTCTTCTGGGGATGTTTTTTGGGAGGAGATGTATTCTTGTTTAGCAAAGAGGAGGCCTAAGGAAGCAGATAGGAGGTGGTAGCTCATGACCTTTCCATATTTTGGAGATTGTTCATTTGCTTCCCCTGCTGCCTCACAAAAGTGAGAAGTAGTCACAAATTAGTGCTCCTTGTCCAAAGTATTGAATCCAGTGCATAAATTATCTTGTAATATAATGAAACTTTGTCACTTTTAGTAGCCTATTACTGTGTGAGTTAAAGCATTTCTTAGCTGTCCTGAGATCAGCTAGGCCAGTCACAGGTATCCATGATTAATAATGTTAGGAGGTACCTGTGCTTCTGAATGGCTGTCCATCTGTGCCCATGGTGATGATGGTGATGAGCAACTGTTCACTGTGGTGGCTAAGCACACACTGCCCATGTTTGAAGCTCAGCTTTGTCCTTGAACAGTTTAGACTCTGAGCAACCTTCAGCTTTTCCTGATTTTGTCACCTGGAGAAGTCCGGTAAAATCTAAGAACATGGCTCACCACTCCATGGTAAGAACACAGGAAAACAACCTAACTGCAATGTGAGCAAAAGATTTGTATGGTCAGCTTTGACCACCACCAAATATAGATGACAAGCACATGGCAGGGTTTTGGATGCCATTACCTATTTGAAGTGCACTGGAGGTGTAACCTCAGACCTAACAATAATTTGCACTAAGAATGTGTGTTATAGTGATATTAGTAAGGATGAGAGAGATTCAGACAGTTCATTCAATGGCAGCAGAGTGCAAATGGTACACCCACTCCAGAAAAAAAAATAGCCTATAAATGCAGCTACTCTTTGGCCCAGTAGTTGTATTGGAAGACATTTTTTTTCTAAGAAAGGAAGTTGTTTTTTATACAGACTGTCCAGCCCAAGAGAACTAAGCTGTCTCTGGAAGTGAGTGGTAAGTTGTGAGCAGTACTGCCCTTGCTGGGGTAGTACTAGAAAACACGAAGATACAAGATATAGTGAAATCAGCAGTCCCTGTGGTGCTGTCCCTCACAGCCGTGTGATTAAATGTGTATGGCAGTACTGAGTAAGTGACTTTATGGAAAGCAAGTGCACATTGGCAAGAGTAAAAGCAGGAGGAGGGGAGATTTCCTCTCAGCAGCATGGCTTCTCTGTGTCATGACTGTCCGGTTCAGAATGAGATGACAATTGTGACAACACTTTGTCTGATGTCAACAAGCTGGTAAAGGCTTCATGTGGTCTCTAGAGTTTTCCAAAGGGGCATGCAGGGCTGTAATTTCACACTGAAGTGTTAAAATTCATACCTCCAGGAACCACAGAAAGGAAACCAACATAGTAATGGGACTGCTAATCTTAGAGCAAGGATCACCTGGCCACAAAGATAAGAAAAATAAGACTCCATAAAAAATCATTTTCAGAGATCTCAACTATCCCAATCACCTGATTTGAGTAAATTTCTTATCCAATGGTCACAGATCTGTCTTATCTCGGTAGAATTATTACTATTATTTTTTCAGTGACAGTTGGAGAGCTTAAACTCAGGGCCAGGAAATTTTCACGGAGGTTTTGTCCTGAAGGGTGACACTGACTACCTCTTGAGCCATGTCATTACTACTGGGTTTTTTATGTTTAATTGGAGATAATGCTCTGAAGGAATTTCCTTCCTGGGATGCCTTCATTGCATGTGACAGAGTTAGGTGTTGTGATAAACGTCAGTATGGGAGTATATATATGTGTGGAACAGACATTTATGGCTTCTTACTAAACTCACTCTGAATATCCCCCTGATCTTAGTCCTGTGAAATTCCTTGTTTTTTCTCAAAAAAGACCTTGTCTTTGTTCAGTGCTCTGAAGGAAAGCCACCTGTCTTTCACTGAAAAGAAAGCTGATGATGCAGCAAGTAGACATGGTATGTGATGAACCTTTTTCTAGAAAAATCAGGCCCATGGGGAGCACATTGCAGGCTGAGGTCCCTTGGTGAGGAAAACAGAATTTGTACCACAGCAGAGTCGGACAGGTCAGTCAGGTTGGGTCGGGGAGGCCAGGATATTTCTATGTCTGGTGGTGCCAGAGGTTCCTTGCTCTGTTTCTCCTCACAGGTGAACGTCTAAGAAAGGTGCAGTGCTTTCCACAATGAGATCTCCATTCCTGCTTTGTTGAGGAAAAGGAAGGGTTTTGCTAGGGTTCTTTCAGTATCTCTGGCAGAGATTGGGCTCTCCAACCACTTCCCCCTCTCCTCCCTTCCTAAATCTACTTTCCCCCTCATCCCCACATTATTCCCTGCTAACCATGGACTGAGAGTATCCATTGGTGCTGTCTATGGGGATGTTCTAGACCCTTCTAACCTCTTGCTCTTCCCAGGGCTGTTTGGAGTAAGTAATCTTGCCAAGGTATCTTGAGTTGTACAAAATTGCCCATGGCATGAATCCCCAGTATTGGCACTGTTATTAATTCAAGTGACCTATTTCTTCAGAGCTTGGATGGGGTCTCCAAGCTAGGCCAGATTTGTCTAGGGAGAGTTCTCCCAGTGGTCTGCCTTCCCCTTTCTACACTGTCTTCAGTGCTGGCCAGCAGCTCCAACCCACCTGCCAAGGTGCTGGCCAGAAATCCTATCTGAAGACCGTGTGCACTGGTCTGCATACAGGCTGGTTGTTTTGTTGGGGTCTGTGGGCATTAGTTCCAACTGTTCATGTGGGGTCATCAGGAGAAGATGGGACATGGGCTGTCCATGTCTTTGGACAGACAGGCTCTTCCTCCCTCTTTCTCTCTCATGGATCTCTACACGAGATAGATGCTGGTAGGACCTTTGTTTGTGCATTGCACCCCAGGAATGTCTCCTTAACATGTACCCTCCGGAGTAGTTTTCCCTGCATTAGACTGGGCAGCAGCTGGAGTAGGCCCTTCCCTCTGTGTATGCCTTTGCACTTCTGTCTTCCAAAGTACATGCCACCCTGGGAAGATGAAAACAAGGTTTTCGGAGCTTTCTTTTTGCCCTGTGAGTTCTGTTCTGACTTCCATTCCTTTTGGGACACAGAGGCCTGTGACCTGAACCAAAGGTACTACTCCTACTACTATGTGGGCAGATAACAGGCTACCAGCAAGGAAGGTAAGGAATATAGAATAAGGAAGGTTGGATAGCTTCTTGGCTGCCAAAATCAAGGAGTCAAAGAGTGGGAAGGTCCTCCAAAGGGCAACTATTCAAGGATTGTGTTCCCTAATAGACAGTTCCAGGGGCTGCAACACTCGAAAATGATTTGGGGCCATGGATTGGAACTTTTTTATTCCACCAGAGAGATGTCATTGAGTTCCAGGTTACTTTTTCTTGAAACTAACAATAAGAACAGTAGAAACAAAGGAAACAATAGGTCATATGGGAAAGAAGGCAGAGGATTAGTGAGTAACAGGGCAGGCAGGTGTGTGGCAAGGACTGGAGCTGTCAGAAGAGCAATTAGGCAAGGTTCCATGCATGCAGCAGCTTGTGGTCAGTGTATTTGTAGTGATGGCTGTTGCTCTGGTGTCAGTGTGGCTAGAAGATGGCGCAAGTGCCAGTGCCAGTGCAGCAGTGCCGGCAAAGCTAAGAGATCAGTCCCCAAGGGCATCCACACAGTGATTGCTCTTGGTCCTTCCACGAGGCTGCATTCCCCCCCCCCCATTCTTCTCCTGGTGTCTCCTCCATACACATTACACAGTATTCTGCCCTTGTACAGCCCTCTCCTGTGTGTGTGTATGTGTACCTATGGCTGGTTATCCCTTCTTTGGAAGGAACAGCACCAAGCCAGTTGCCTTCACTTACAGCCCCAGTGGGCTCCAGATGCTTCTGCTGAAATGGGAGGGCAGGGGCTGGGAGCTCCATGGGAGAGCCTCATACAGGCAGATGCAGCTAGCCCTTTCTAGCATGTGTTATGTGACTGCTGTTGGTCTGAAAAGAGAAGGAATGGCATGAGGCCAGAAAGAAGCTTTGGTTGGGAGGGGATGGAGCATGCTGTGTGGTAATGGTTGAGACTATTTGTGATTCCATGGTAGTATCTGGACCTGGCACCTTCCCAGGCAGCATAAGGTCCAACAAACTTGCAGTTTTGATAGCTGGCTGTTGAGTGAGTAGGCCTACCTGGGGGCTTGTAAGAGGAGAGATGACAAAGAGGCCCATGAAGGGGTGAAGAGGAGTGAAGGCTGGTTCTGCAAGAACCTATCTGCCCCAGAGGGGGAAGGCTGAGGGGAACACATAGAGACCTTCCAGTGCTGGCTTGGCCAGGCTGAAACTCCAAGGGGCTGAGCAGTGGGAGCAGGAGCTCAATAAGAGAGCTCCCACTATGGCCACATGTAGCCAGTTATTTATCCACCTTGACTGGGACTCTGGCACCAATCCAGGGGCATCAATTTAATGTAGTTGTGAGAAGAAAATGTGGGCAAGGTGGCTGCAGCAGAGTGAAAATTCCAGCTATTTTTCCTACATGTCCACTTGGGTGAGACCTGGTTGTGCTCCAGCTGACCACATCATTGAGAGCCTTGCAGGACCAGCTCACCTGGTCACTTGCAGGGCTTGTTTGCTGGAGCACAGGGCCTCCATAGATCCGAAAGGGCTGTGGATACCCCCTGGGCATCTCCTACAGCTGCCCTGGGTTACTGTACATATGGTGTATATGTCCCCCACAATCATGAGAACCATCATCCCATTTTCCCTCTAGGTGTGGGCAGAATCTCTTGGCAAAGTACAACCCATCTCTCTGGAGGGTTGCTGGCAGGAGACCAGAATAAATTCTGCCACTTTTAGATAGGGGAACTGAGGAGGATCATGGGATACACACACACACACACACACACACACACACACACACACACACACACACACACACACACACACGTGTGAAAGCCTACAGAAAGGTGGAATGTGTTAGGCCCCTGACAACCTAGCTGAGAGGCAGTGATGGGCCCAGGACTGGCTAGGAGGGGACATGTCAGAATGCAGCCAAAGCATGCCAAGTGAAATGCAGTTGAGTAGAGGTGGCTCTTAGGATACCTCATTTCACATGTGGGCAGTGAACTGCTTTCAGCTGTGATGAATGTCAAACCTGGAGGAGTGTTGGATACTGACCATGGAGACAGGGTCAGGATTACATTGGCACAGGGCCCTTTTCAGTGGTTTTGCTTTTGAGGATGTCTAGGGAGGAAAGGAGCCTAGGGCATTGTGGCAATTGCAAAGAAAGCCCTGTGTGACTGTCTCCAAGCCATACACAGTGTTAGTGTGTTTTGTGGAAACCAGTGTGCACACACACTAACCCAAGTGAGTGACCAATGCAGGTGCCTATTGGTCACATTGAGGCAGGTGGAGGGTTAGCTGATGTTTGCCAGCTGGGGCCATCTCCTGTGTACAGGTCTGAAAAGATGGGTGATGACATGTGGGCAGCAAGAAGAGGGAGGGTGGGAGGGAGTGGCATGGGGTGGCTTCTGTTGGGGCTGTTTGTGGTCCTGTGGAAGTAGATGGGACTGGCACCTCCTCAGATAGCAACAGGGCCCTGTATTGTTAATGGTAGGTGAGTGTGGCATGCCTAGAGCATGTGGGATGAGAGATGACAGTGAGGCCAGTGTTGCCTCCCAGTGTCAAGTGACAAGCCAATCCACGTGAGAGATCTTTCCTTTGCCTTCTGTCCCTGTGGAGGCCTTCCACCTGCTGCAGAGGAGGAAGGATGATGGGCCTATGTGGGACTCACAGTGCTGGGCTGGCCAGGGCACACTTCCATGGAGCTGAGCGATGGGAGCAATAACTCACCAGCTAATGCCACCAAACCTCCTGTATTGTCTAAAATGAAACCCTTGAGTGTGGCCAACAAGCAGTACTGCCCAGCTTACCTCAAGTTCACACTCTCAAACGCTACCACTGAGGGATCATACTCCATGTACCTTGTAAACAGTACCTGGTCATGCTGTGTCTGATTCCTCAGGCTTTGGAAAAGGAGGATAAAGACAGTACAAATCTTCCATGGGCCGAGCTTCCTTCTACTCTGCTGGTCCTCAGAGCTGACCTATAGGCAAAGGATGTCCATATTCCTATCCAGTGATCTGGGCCAATATAAACTTGACCACATACAATGGGACCACAGATTCTACACAGAACAAATGTCTGAATGTATGTAGGTGCACCCGGGAAAAGGCTCATCTTCTGTGTATATGCTTCCCAAGGGTGGAGGCATCATTCAGAGAGTACAAGCACATCTGGTTCTGTGGCCCAATACAAGGGCCTAGCCCCAGTCTCTGGCCAGCACTCAGATGCCCTTTCCCTCTACCTTCGCTCTTCACTCATGCTGCCTGCACAGGCCAGAATGCCACCAATCTCTCATGTCCCAACACTCACCCTCCTGCATCCACCACCCCACACATCCAAGCCAAGTCCTACCTCTCCTACCTCAACCTCACCTGCAGGAAACATCCCCCTCGCTGCAGGTCATGTCCTGGTATATCCATTCGCTCCCTGGCAAGCTCATCCCTGAATCAGGAGCTGCTCTTCCACACTTGTGAATGGAAAGGAAAAGAACTTGAGGTTGAGGGATAGTGCAGAAAGGACAGAGGAAAGCAATCCAGAGACAAAAAGGGAAAACAGAGGGAAATAAGACTAGAAATAACAAATAGTGAAATACAGGAGGTGGGGGAGAAAGCACAGGGGGGAGCAATCTACAATCCTACAAACATCCCAAGTCCCACTGGCAAGCAGTGTTCATCCTTCCACCATTGTCCCAGAATCCTCCTTTGAGACCAAATTAAAGGACACTCAGGTAAGGCCCTCAAAATCACTTGTCATGAGACAGGTCAGACACACATGCTTTTCACTGGCTGCCCACACCCATTTTTATAGCCACAGAAAAATGGCATAAAAATCCAGAAGGCCCTTGCCTGAAAAATAAAGGTTCTTGGCCCTTGTGTAGATGATAATAAAAGTAGAGAGGAGTATATGCTATTGGTGATAGAGTCTGCTTCACCATCAAAACCTGCGTGGTGGACCGTCTCCCCAACTCCACTCATCTCACCACACTGGGCACCTCTGCTGCACAGCAGTAGCTGCTGGGACCTGGATGGCGCCTGCATCGTGGTAACAAGAAATGTTTCCCGGGGCTGAGAAGCACGAAAGAACCTTGAAGAATGATGTGTGTTACTGTCAATAATAGATAAACTGGCAAGCATCAAAAAGTAGCTTTTAAAGTTCTCCAAGTTTGCATAGTTAAGGGAACATATGATAGGTGAAATATTACTGTTAAATAAGCAAGAGAAAATCCATTATGAAACCCTGTGCAGGCACACCCTTCTGCACCCTATGCTCCACCATGGCTGGATGCTGGCCTGTGTGGCAGGCACAAGGTCAGAGCCCTTGGATGATTTTTCCCTGGAGGAGACCTCGACACCTAGCATCAATACCACAGCCAGAGCAGGGGTTCCTCACAAACTGCAGCAGACACATTTCTGGTTTGCTTTTCAGTCAAAGGTACATCCCACTAGGATAAAGGGGGGATACAGCTGCCTAGAAGAAGAAAGCAAGGCTCTGCTCTGGTTTAAACGACATGACCAGCTCTGTACTCTACTGTTAGGTTCTGGCCCTTGAGCCAAATAAATTCATCTGTTTTGGAAAAACCCAAGGTGGTTTATTTCCAGTAGTGGGGATGAAATCCAGCCCCTCCCATTCCAGGGAAGAACACATCCCCAGTCCAAAGGCACAACCCTCTCCAGTCACTCCCACACAGTCGATGGTGGTAACTGCACTGGGATAACCATGCTCCTGTTTTGCACCCAGCTGGACTGGTTTTAGGGTAGACAGTCTCCTCAGCTCCATTCTGCACTACTGTGACAAAAACTTGAAAGCCCACACTGTCTTGAAATGTTACTTCCTGGCAAGCCACAACCCTGAATGCATCCCATGACAACATCAGTATTCCAGTGCTTGCTTACATAAATACAAAAAGAAACTAAACTGACTAAATGGATGAAACAAATAAGACAAAGTACATTTCAAGTATCAGGATTCAAAACACCAAGCTTCCATTACTTGCAGATGACTTAGTAGCGAATCCTACTAGAATATCTACAGAAATGCAGCTAGACTGCAGAAAATACAAATGTCCAAACTACAGAAAAACCGCACAGTGAATGACTCCCTTAACTTCAATTTTCTTATAATTAAAAAAATCTGATTTAAAAGAAAATACTACTAAAATCAACATTACAAAACTTGTCCAGTAAAAAAGATGACTGGGGCATGATACTCCAGAGACCAAAGTGGAATAGTTAGCAAGATGAAAAAATAAAAGCCAGAGGGAGCAAATGGGAATACAGAGAACTTTACATCTGAATGTCTTCCACAAAGACTCTTAAACAATTCCTGTCAGTTAAAAAGAAGACAAACAACCATGCACTGACAAAGAAGGGGGTAGCCTGATCCTCCCTCAGTGTGGGAGGGCTATTTGGTACCCAGAACTGTAAAGGAGTTTGCACATGTCAAAAATTAATTGCTAATCTTCTTCCTCAGCCACCTCCACAGTGAGAGAGTATTGTGTTCCTGCTTCAGAAGTTAAATGCTTCTCCAAGTGACAACTTGCTCTTGCTCTATCTTGATGCCTCCTGTGCCAAAGATCAAACACAGATGCAGGCCAGCTGACAGAGTTGGGCACAGCTCAAATGACTGAGATGTCCAGGCTCCCCAAGGCCTTTGACAATTTCAGCATATGGACTCCTCTCCCAAAGTACTCTGGCTTAACCCTATTTCTCTCTAATCCAATCCAAGTCACTGCAGAGATGTTTCTGTTCTTTCTTGGTAATGTCACTTTTGTAGGTGTACTTCACCCTTGATTAACCATATTTCAATGAAGCCCAATTTAAAGCTGTACCTCATGCCTCCACCTACAGCAGTCTCAACAATCCAGAAGATTCCCGGCGTGGACTCAATGACTTTGACTTCCTGTCACTCTAGGTTGGTGTGACCTTTTATAACACTTCAGGTTTATGGAATCACAAAACTTATAATTCAAGTTTGACTGCTCAACGCAAGTTCCTCCTCTTTGCTCTGTATGTTATCCCATGGTCTAGATGTACCATGTCCTCATTTCCTGTCACCTGCAGGCACACACCTGACTATTCCACTCTTTGACTGATACTACAAATAAAGCTCCTATAAACATTTCTGAACAAGACCTAATGAGGCCATATTGTAGTGTGGACAAATATTTAGGTGCCGAATTGCTATATTACATTCTAAGTGCACAAAATGCTGCCTATTTCCAGAGTGACTTCTGTACTATTTCCTATGGTCAAGAGAAATACTCATGTTCTGTATTATTCTCTGCCAATAGAGAGATGATCATTCATTCATGGTGTCAGTCTGTGTCAGTTGGCACCTCTGCTTTGGGGCCTGTGACTACACAGTACAACCTGGCAGAAGTGAGCCTGCTCAATTCCCAGCACCTGGATGGCAAAGACAGAGAGGAGAGCCCCAGCACCCTCTTCATGGGCACACCTCAATAATTCAAGCCCTACACTTCAAGGATCACATCCCTGCTACTACCACCATGAGTCTTTGAGGGACACTCATCCCAGTTGAGCACCCTGTGATCTTAAGATGTAACTTTGCTAATGTCTACTGCTGCTACAGCTTTTTGTGTCCTCATCTAACATTCATATACCACATCTTATACAAAAACTGTTTTAAAAAAAACAAAACCTTTGTCTTTTTATTAGTGCTCGGGCTCAAAGTCCAGACCATGTACACGCTAAGCAGGTTTTCCAGTGCTGAGCTCCGTTTTCTGCCTTTTCAAGTCTGGCCTCAGCAAGTGCTGAGGACTTGAGTTCAATCCTCAATACTAGGAAAAAGAAGTTCTTATCTGATCATTACTGCTTGTCTCAGACATATACTTGTTATTGCAAATAAGGGAAACCATGGGACCTATGTTTCTTTGGGCCTGGCTTATTTCACTTAATATAATTTTTCCAATTCTTTCCATTTCCTAACAAATGGGGCAATGTCATTTTTTCTCATGAAGCCACAGAATTCCATTGTGTATATATACCACATTTTCTTGATCCATTCATCTACTGAGGGGCATCTGGATTGGTTCCATATCTCAGCTATGGTAAATAATACTGCAATAAACATAGTTGTGCTGGTAGCTTTAGAATGGTCTGGTTTGTGAACATTTGGGTAAATATCCAATGGTGGGATTGTTGGTAGGGGCGGAAAGTAGGGGAGATGAGAAGGGATGGGAAGGGGAAAAAAGGAAGAGACAAAAATGCTTGATAAGAAATGTACTCATTACTTTGCCCGTGTAATTGTAACCATCTGGGGATATTATCCCAATGAAAAAAGAAATGCTTATATGGTTTTGGTATACTTCTTCAGCCAGATAGATATGTAGATATAGACATATTGCCAAGAGGTTCTCTATAGTCTGTCTTTTTGCTAGCTCTCTGAAAACAAACTAAAGCCCAATGTATTTTATTTTTCCCAAGTATAATTAATTCATGTTCTGTATATCCTTCTTAACAAACATTAGTTTTCGGAGTTCTGGCTTCCCTCCATAGTCCCATGTGCCACTTGGAGTTCTAATTGGTGGATAGGCCACAGTTTGTGCTCATCCGCTTCCACACACATTGTACCACCACTTGGAATAACCATCTATTTCTCACTGAATAATCAAGTCTCTTGATTTTTTTTAAAAATCAATGAACATTATATTCTTCAATTGATTCTGAACTTTCCATTCTGTTCTATTCAGTTACCTGTCTGTCATTGTCTCTAACTTTCATTGTCCCAAGCACTTTGCAATATTTCTTTTTTTTAATTGTGAAAATACCGTACAGCGGGCTTACAATTACATGGGCAAGGTTATGAGTACATTTATTATCAAGTATTATTGCCTCCTCCTTTGTTTCCCCTTACCATCACGTTGTAACATTTCTTGAACTTAATCCTTTTCAAAATTATCCTGCCCATTCCAGATCCTATGCACATCTATAGAAACTTTAGAAATTGGTTCATAAATTTCTATTCAAAAAAGCCTGCTAGGACATGGTTAAATAACCTGCCACACTGGCAGCTCTGAACATTCACTAAATGAACATAGACTCTTATGATATCATAAGGCAGAGCCAGTCTGTGAGCAGCTGCTACAACATTTGAGATTCCAGTGATGACACTTGCTATGTGTTGCCGAGCTGGCTGATGGTTGGTAGCCCATGGAAGCCTCAGATTGGGGCTGGTCCCCAGACAACCAAAGACTGGATAAAAAAGCTGGGGCTTTTTGCCCAGATAAACAGAGGCCACGGCAGTGTTGATGATCAGTGGATCACATCACTGCTCATACCTACATGATGAAGCCACTGTGAAAACCGAAAGCACTGAGTTCAGCCCAACTCTGAAGTTAGCTGGAAGTCCCTTGTGGGAAAGGGGTGAGGTTGAGGAAGGCTTGCAAGTGACATCCACAGTCTTCCTAAGAAAGTTGCATCGGCCACGAGCTGGTGGCTGAAACCTATAATCCTAACTAGCTACTCAGGAGACAGATCTGAGAATCGTAGTTCAACACCAGCATGGGCCAGAAAAGTCTGTGAGATTCATGTCTCCAATTAACACCCAAAAACCAGAAGTGGTGTTTCAGTTCAAGTGGTAGCTCTTGTGCAAAAGAGGTCAGGGACAGAGTTCAGGCCCAACAAACAGTAATAAAGCCAGATCACAAAGGCAGCAGGGCCACCTAGTGGTAGAAATAAATACCTCAGAACTCACAATGCTGGGCAGACTACCTCAAATGAGGACAAGTCCTAAAAAGACCTAATAAGAGGCCCTGTACTCAAAACAAATGGTGACCCTTGACAACTAAAGATCATAAAAAAACATAAGCAGAAGAGAGCCAGGTGCCAGGTGCCAGACCCAGGCCTGTAATCCTAACTACTCAGGAGGCTGAGATATAAGAATCATGGCTCATAGCCATCCGAGGAAGGAAAGTCTGAGACTACTATATACAATTTACCACCAAAAAAATCTAAAAGGGGAGCGCTCAAGTGATAGAGTGTTAACCTTGAGCAACAAATCTAAGGGAGATTGCCCAGGCCCTGAGTTCAAGCCCTAGTACTAGCACACATATGTACACACACACACACACACACACACACACACACACACACACACACACAAACACACACACACACACACACACACACCACAAGGCCACATTCCCATGCCAATCATGCAGCTGCTCTGAGGCAGCTTTAAGAGTGGGTCCCTGAGCTAGCAGTCAATCATACCTGTGTGTGACTTGCCAACCTGCTACTGTGTAATTTCTCTTGTAGGGACACAAGCCACAGCAGAGGGACCAACTTTTCACTGCTCCTACCCCTTCCACACAGTCCCAGCACTATGCTCAATCTCATAAGCACAAGCTTCTCCTTGCACAGAAGGTTCTAATAGGTGCCCCCAAACTGCAAACCTCCCACCCCCAAGGAAAGGAAGAAGAAGAAAAATCTGCTTTTTCTCCAAACTCCATGGGATTTCTTTGTTTGTGGAGTACCTAGGACTCAACACTATATCTCCCCAGCTGGCAGGGAAGTGCTGGGCTCAAGCAGTCCTCCTGCCTCAGCCTCCCAAGCTGCTGGGAAATTCAGGAACACCACCTGAAAATGGAAACATTCTTTTTCATTTCCCTTCTTGGTGCTATGAAAAGAAGCACGTGCGATCTGAACTCACTTGCTATTCACATGCCCTGGCTGCCCTCAAGCTCAAAGTGATTCTGGTGAGACTAAATATAGTAGATTTGCCTCCCCCATGAGAAAAGTAAAACATGGGAGTGGAGCACAAATCTACTAATTTCAAGGCTGACTGGTAACAAATATGATATAGTGGGGCTACACAAGGAGACAGGCATACAGCATTGAGGTTTCCAAGATACTAGCTACAGACTGTGAGCCACAAAGCTGCAGTACAACAGGTGAAGCACAGGAAAATCTTCCCTGCACAGAAGTGTCTTCCCAAGGAGCTTCCAGAGACAAGAGCCTCCTTGAGAGCCCAGTCAAACCAGGATGCACGTAGTTAGTGCAGGATGTGATCCTGCCAACTCATCACAGCAGAAGCAATACTGTGCTCCTGTGTTCATCCTGCCACTGAAGCAGGACAGCCACCTGGGGAGCGGTGTCTCATCATCTGAGGGAATCTCTTCATCTGGGGGAGGTCTCATTGCCCTTGGAGGGTCTTGACACCTGGGAGCCTCCATTTGAAGAATCATACCTTTGTGTGTGGTGACAGCACCAAAAGATTTGCTAGTTCATTGGAGACAGAGCTTCCCAGACTTTTCTGTCCTAATTGGCTTTAAAACACAATCATAAAAACATAATCATCAGATCCTCTGATCTCAGTATCCTGAGTAGCTAGGATTATGGGAGGTGTTACCAGAACCTAACAGAAATCCTATCCTCAGTGAAGACTCCAGCTCAGTATAAAATCTGAGCTCCTGCTCAATCCTGGAGCACATACAGGCAACCCCACTCAGAGCCTAGAACAGGACCAAGGGGTGAACGTAAGATGATGCTGCACATGGCCACCTAAGGACCAGCCATGCTCACAACAGGGACATTGGGTGTAGAAATAGTTGCAAAGGACTCAAGAAGGAAGTGGAAATTTCAGCTAGCTGAGGAAGCCTATGCTACTTTCGCCAGAGTGGCATCTCCTTCTGCCTGTTGCACAGTGTCATGTGGCAGACACTGGCACACCAGTATGCCATCTACTCAACCGGGCTGGTCCAGATGGGCACAAAGGGCCTATGTGCTTCCTAACAGGAAACAAGAGCCAGAGGTTTCTCATCACGTGTGAGAATTGACTCTCACCGAAAAGAGGAGGAAGCCCCCAGCAACAGCCTGCTGGGACAGCCTCTGTGAGGCTGTTTTGCAAGTGGAGTTCAAAGGAGAATGTTGTCCTAGACTCCACCCTCTGAGCTCTCAAGAAAAAGAAAATCAAGGGGTATTGCCAAGAGATAGAAAACTGAAGGCAGCTCTGACATGGGGAAGAGGCAGATATCTGAGCCAGTGGTGAACACCATAAATAAAGGACTGTTCATCTCTATAAGAGTCTCAGTTTCCCAGAACAGCAGGGAAGAGAACCAGAAAGCTGGGGGTCTATAATCCTGAGCACACACAAACTCAGTGGGCTTGGGCCCTGCTCAAGGGCTCATCTGGAAGGGTGAATCCTCCACCTCGCTGAGACCCGGGCACAGCAGTTAAGATGGGAGGTGACTTGTTTGCAGAGTACAGCAGAAGGGCAAGCAGAATTTAAGCTGGAGAAGATAAGCTGTGGCCCCCAAAAGGATGAGACAGCAGACAGAATGGATGGGCAATGAGAACAGCCCTGTGCTGTATCACAACACCAGCACTTAGGGGCAAGCCACCCAACAGTTCCAGCCTGCAGCCCACTCTATGTCCCTCTAACTACCTGCTATGAATCAGCAACAGTCTGCTACAGGGGCCGGCATGGGTCAAGAATCTCCACCGTGATGAAATTCTTTTGTCTTAATCATAGTTTGATCCTCAGTGTGATTATCATTGCTAAAAGGAATGACTGTCTCCCAGCACACACAGTCTTGAACAGCACAGGACAGACACTGCTCACTGCTGTGGGAGTTGTCAACAAAGGTGCTAAGACTTGAACAAATTGCCTAACTCAGCACTATGTCCCTCCCACTGTCAGGATATACCTAGGCAGTGTGGAACAAAAGCCCCTGCCCCATTCAGAGAGAGAAAAAAACCTCCAGATGAGGTGCTCAGGCTGCCGGCCAAGGCAGAAACATGGTGGATGCTAGTTGCCAAAGAGCATTCATGATGGCAGTGGCTCACCCACATGAGGAGAGGGGAGACGAGGTTGGCAGCTCACCCACCTGAGGCTCAAGCTCAGGGTCTGGTCTAGTATCTTCCCTCTCCACAGCTTCACCAGCAGCTTCTGAAAAGACAACAACTACAGACCCCTCATCACAGACCAAATAAATACCATGTAAACTGATGGTGACAATGACCAAGCCAAGTCTCCTGACCTTTGAAGCCATTCTGCACAGCCACACCAGGCTCCTCGACATAGGCGAACATTCTCTTCCTGCAGTGGGTTCAGCTTCCAATACACCCTAAGCAGCCACAGTATCTCAGACTTCATGTTTCTCATGACAACTGCATCCTTCTCCTTCCTACAGGCACAGCTTCTGCTTCAGGTCCTGTGCAAGGCATGGAAAAAAAGATAGGTACAGTGAGCTCTAGGAGACAGGAAAAATACCTCTACAAGTGGCGAAGCCAGGAGACTGAAATCTGAGCATTGCAACTTGCATAAAGTCAAAAGTGAAGGCATGGCTCAAGTAATAGAGCACTAGCCTTGAGCAACAAAGCTAAGCAAGAGCAAGAGGCCCTGAATTGAAGCACCAATATCAGTCCATGCACATGCACACACATGTGGGCACATGCGTCCATGCACACGTGCACACACACACACACACACACACACACACACACACACACACACACACACACACACACACAAACACTGACTTGCAGACATAATCACTTTACACTGGGCCTGCAATGGCCACATCATACAGACCTAAGAGCCACAGTACATGATTGAGCTTGGAGAAGCTGTGGAGGAGGGGACAGAACTGGAATCTCTGCTCTCATTCCATGATCCACAGGGAACAGACAGAGCCTCTTTCAGCCACGGAGAAGTGAGGGAGCAAAGGGCAGGTCCTGGATCCTCAGAGGACAGGAGTAGTTCCTGTTCAGCCAAGCCCAACAATGCTGCTCTCTCCCTGAAAGCCTTCATGAAAGCTGTCCATACACGCTATCCTAGAGTCGGTAGTGTTACAAATGTCTCTGGATATTGGGATGTCCTGTAGGAATAAGAACATCTACTCCAAAGGAACTTAGCAAGACAAAATTTACTCCTTCAGAAGGGTGTGTCATTAACCAAAAATTTGGCAAACAAGTACACACAGCACACACTGCTCCCTTTAATTCCTGAAGCCAAGAGGCTTTGCCCATGTGCTCAGACTGTCTGAGCTCAGATACAGAATGTGCAAAAGGATGTGAATGAACAGGGTGTCACAAACATTCAAGGGTCTTTGTAAAGGATTCTTAAAGTGCAGCAGGCAAAATATATAACCAAAATGTAATCAACAAAGGCCAAGCAACCAGGCCAACAAATAAAGTTTCAAAAAAAAATTCTCACAAGATTGGCAGAAAGGAACCAATCTACTTTTGATAGAAAAGAAGCTTTTCTCACACTAGGAAACATGTTCAAGTCTGACTCAGAGTAAGGCCTCATGTCATATCCAAGATGCTCCAGACACAAACCAAGGAAGGTTTAATAAGAGACTCCAAGGGACTGCAGCCCCATGGAGGGAAGGGTGAACCAGACCTTGAAGAGACTCAAGGGAACATAGCTGCAAAAGAAGTTACACGAAGCCATTCTCCCTCTCCTTCCTACCAAGACAACCTTTTTTTGTTTTTATTAAAAAAAAAAAAAAAAAAAGCTCTG
The DNA here is from genome assembly GCF_024711535.1 of Dipodomys merriami. NCBI lineage: Eukaryota > Metazoa > Chordata > Mammalia > Rodentia > Heteromyidae > Dipodomys > Dipodomys merriami. The sequence goes on along the minus strand of NW_027206403.1, from coordinate 316,746 downwards.
GACTGGGAAGGTGGCTCAGTAGTTCAGTGCATGCATGAGGCTCTGGGTTCGATTCCCCCGGACCACATAAGGAGAAAAAAAAAAGCCAGAAGTGGTGCTGTGGCTCAAGTGGTAGAGTATTAGCCTTGATCTGAAGAGCTGAGGGACAGTGCCCAGGCCCTGAGTTTGGGCCTGACAAAAAAAAAAAAAAGAAAGAAAAGAAAAAAAGCAAAAAAGAAAAGATCTTATTACAAAGCCAAGTCTGTATCTTACAACCCTCCTGCTCAACCCAAGTTTTAAGATTACAGGTATGCATCACCATACTTAGCTGGACCACAGTCTTTTGGTAATACTGGGATTAACAAAAAACAACCCATTAAGCTTGCTAGGATTGTGCTGCATCAATTAAACCATTCACCTAACTCAGGGCCGCAGCTTTTGAAAGCACCCTGGGGATTTGTTCAGTGTCACTCAGGTACATACACTCCCGGGGAAGGCAAACTCACAGAATTTTGGGCTCTATCACACTTGCTCACTTAACTCAGGACCTCCTAGAGACATTACCAGAAGATTTAGTATAGCCACTGGGCTACAGTAGCAATTCCCCATAAGAGAGAACACTGGGCACTCTTTAGAGGCACTTCTTTTTGCCACAGAGGAGCAGTAGCTTGTGCCTTTCACTGACACATGATAGGTAGAAGCCAGGTGTATTGCTGAACACCTCAGAAATCACAAGCAAATTCACAGAATCCCCAGACCAATGTAACAGTGGGAGCTCAGGCCACTCTGTGCCAGTAGCCAGCATCTCCTCCATCCCTCTACTTTTGCATGATATTTTTTTTCTTTAGTCCTCTTAAATCCAACACATCTCAGCCTCCCTCACTGTTATCCATGGAATCCTAATTCTACACTTCACCTTCACCAGCCTTCAGCTGCCACTTCCATGCCAAGTCTAAGCCTCTGGCAGAGAAAGGTAGACCCTACCCCACAGGGATGACAGGTGTGTCAGGGGCCCAGGCACACCTGCTCCATCTTTCCAGGGCACCAACTATATCCCAAAAAATTGCACTTTCTTTCTATTTACAAATGCCAAAGAATGATAGATTATGTGCTTCAATTTCTAACTCAAAGGGTCTAAAAGGAGGAAGAAGGACAAGGAAGAAGGGAGGACAAGGGAAAGGGAAGAAGGCAAGACACCCATTCACACTTGGATCCCAGCTTCTCCAGACCAGTCCTGTCCTCTGTTTCTCGCTGACACTCAGGGAGCTCCATGGGAAAAGAAATAATGACATGCGGGAAGGACACAGCCAAAGCCAGGCATCCAACAGGATATAGCCAAAGCCAGGCATCCGACAGGTCACAGCCAAAGCCAGGCACCCACCCAACAGCCCTGTGGTCATGAGAGCCCCTCTCTGATACAGCACTAAGTATCTGGTGCCAACCAGCAGAATGCTTGACAATATACAGCAAGGAACAGCACAGTCCAATTCAGGTTCCAGAATCCCCTGGATCTACCAGCTAGAACACAAATCCTCAGATATTTGCATTAACTAAAGACTTTTTTAGATAAAGGTTATCAATTTCTTTTTTAGGGGGGTCCAGTTGTGGGGCTTGAACTTGGGCCTGGGCGCTGTTCCTCAGCTCTTCAGCTCAAGGCAAGCGCTCTACCACTGAGCCACCTTCCCAGCCCCAAGGTTACTAATTTCTTAAGTGACCAGCAATCACACAACTGTCAACTATCACTCATATTTTAACACCCAAAAGAATATAGAGGACCTCTCCTCAGAAGACAGGGCTTGTTGAGAAGGGTAGTATACTATACAGAGCTCTAAGGAAGACTAACTCCATCACTAAGCAGGCCAGTTCACAGAAACTTCCTCTGTTCCCTTGCTCATCTGCATTAGGACATCACTGCAGAATGACTCCAGACATGGAGGGAAGGAGATAAGAAGAGGAGTTGAAGGCAAAGCCAGGGAGAGGTCTGGTAGAGCAGTTAGTGCAGAGGTACGCAGGACAGCACAGGATCCCTCCCCTCCTTCAGACACAAAGACCTAGTCTCAACTGGGACTGAGCCCACCCACCCCACCCCCAGCCCTACAATCTGGACTCCTCCTGGAGGCCTTCCCACTTTGTCAGCATTCCCAAGAACTTGAAGTTAAACAGAACTTAAATCAGGGCAAACATGTAGATGGAATCACTGCAGAGTACACAAATGGCTCCAAAGGCTGATGTGGTGAAATGCCCAATCCTGCTTCTCCACCTGGTTTTCTCACAGTGCTGATGGAGACCTATGATTACAACATATCCTCCTCATGAAAGCAGAAGACACACTGATGCTCCTCCTCTAAGTCTCTCCAAGAACATCATCAGCATCCACTAGTCCATGAGCGGGAGCACAATGTTGAGCACTCAACCAAGAGGAAAGCAGTCACTAGGAGAGGATACGCACCAGGAGGAGAGCACTCACTCACCAGGAAAAGAGCACTCATGAGGAAAAGAGCACTCACCAGGGTGAGGAAGCCATTGTAACAATCGTTTACAGCATTCCCTGGCCTCCTACAATCACCCCAAATATGTCAGTATACCAGGATGAGATCTGGAGGACAGATAGCTGCCTCAATGACATAGGATGGGAACTTAGGCCAAAGTGTATCCCTAGACATCACCCTTACCAGCCTATCCTTCTGGGCTGCTTACCTGAGATATTCAGGACTTGACCAGGACTCTCTGCGCCCAGATATCTACCAGACACCTCACAGGGCACATACAGTTCACCTGCCCGTTCTGCTGCTTCTGCAGCTGTAGAGAACTTCTGGAACAGAAGTAGAAAGGTCCTTCCACTGTCTAAGAAATGAAGTTCAAGTCCTCATGTTGGAAAAGATGGTAGTATTTATCCCCAAGTCTTCCATGGCCAACATCTTTCTCGAAGGCAAAGAAAGGTCAGAGCCAACCTCTCACACCCCATCAACTGTTGCAGACAACAGTGTTTTGCATAAACTCTTCCCCTAAACCCCCTGTGAGCCCACAGGCACAATCTGCAATTATTTGAGCCAGAACTGTCTGTTTCCAAAGAGAAATGAGGCATACGAGCATGTGACCAAGTCCATGTGAGAGCTGGCCTGCACCCAAGCACAGAACGAGCCATAAGAAGAGGTGGTCAGCAGCCTCGTGGCACAACCCCCACAGGAACACCCACAAAAAGTATGGCCTCTGCGAATCAGAAACAAGGCATGCAAAGGCAGGACAAGGGCAGTGGTTAAACATGAACAATAGCCAGTCCACCACTCCTTCTGACTCACAGCTACATATCCACGATCAACAAGCCTCACAAAAACTAAACCTTAGATAAAGATTAAGGAAATTGTAGAACACAGGGAAGACTTCAAGATTCAGGGATTGGAACACCGAAATGTTCCAAATCCAACAACGATCAAAGCAAAGAAATCCCTGCTTCTGACTCACTGAATGGTATTAACACTTAAGTGGTATGACATCCTACAAATGGCCACACAAAGAAAAAATTGACACAAATATCAATCCTCGTGAGAAAAGTGATCTTTGTTATTGCTGTTGAAGTCAAAGGCAAACTTGCATGCCTAATTTATGGCTCTGTGTTAACAGAAATGGAAAGTCAATCTGGAGCATAATTCAAGCTCAAAGCAGGCTAAACAGAGGTAGAAGTAGAGAAGAAAGAAGAGAGCTAAGGTCAGATGTATATGATCTTGCAGCCATTGTAGGATCTGCTTATTCCTTCTGGCTATGTCTGATAAATTAATGAAAACAATCAGAAACCAAAAGAAGGTAGGCTAATCAGCAAGCTTAGAGTAAAATACAAAGAATCTCGTCCTAAAATCTTCTTTCACAAGGATATTTCAAAAGATTTTAAAAATTGGATCCTTTGAGTATGACAGCTCATTCCTGTAATCTGATATCCTTGGAAGACATAGGTATAAGGAAGGGGGAAGTGAGAACTTATCAGAAAAAGAGCCAAGGTGGGAGGTGTGGCTCAGAGGTTGAAGTGCCTGTATACCAAGAGCAATGCCCTGGGTTCAAACCCCAGTACTGCCAAAAAAAATAAAATAAATGAGCCAGGCACCCCATAATCCAAGCACTCGGGAAGAAGAGGCAGGAAGACAGCTAGTCAAAGTCCAGCCTAAAGCACACAGCAAGACTTGTTCTCAAGGTACTTAAAGAAGACTGTTTGTTTACCTCTGAATTCCCCATTTAACAAGGGCTATAGCATCAGTTCCCTATACACAACACAAAGAAAAGAATGGGATGGGAAGAGAGGATGGACACATGAATACATGTATGTGTCAGAGGCAACTGAACTCTGTCACTCTACCCCCACTTCTAAGCCTAAATCCATTCAGTTGTCAAGACTGGATGAGAAGTAAATTTTAAGTCCTCCCCTCCTACATAATATTGACACCTGCCTGGGGTAACCCACCAGAACCTAGCACTGTGCATGTTCAAATTCTGGGAACCCAATGCCTTCAGTCTAGCAACAAGATGCCAGGGCAGGCTGCACACCCACTTCATCAACTTACAGGCCTTGTAGCTGCTCCTGCCCACTGCCAACTACCCAAGGCATTTCCTCAGCAACACACTGGGAGTTAGGCACAGTGCCCCTCAAACATGTCAAAGAAATGAGCCCAGTGTGGCAGTGACCTCAGGAGGAAAGTTAGTTGAAGGATGGCCTGGGCTTGATTGAGACACTGTCTCATTTCTCACAAAATAAAACAAAATGTCTTTTAGAGAAGACATCTAAACATTGCCAGGAAGCCTGCCACCCACAGCCTGGCCACACCAGTACTCTCATGAGTCTACCTACTAGAGAGAAGCTCCTAGTGGGCCACCCTGAGCCCCAAGGGAACCCCTTCAAGGTGGAGTGCACAGCTCAGAACATGCTGAGCCTCTAAGGGGGGAGGGGGTGCAAATGGCAGGGTGTCTGGGCAGACCAGATCTAGGGGCAGAGGGCCGGACATGTTCTGGGTGAGGGGCCAAGAGCCAGCTGGCTGAGGCTGGGAAAATCCCCGGGCGAGGTGCCAAAGGTCGACCAGCCCTGGTGATAAGGACGTCAGGTGCCAAGGGCCACACAGGGCCTCAAGGCAACCTGGACAGTGGGGCTGGGGTCCACATTGGGTCTTGGGAGGGTGAGTGGCCCAGGGCTGGTGGGCTGGATCTGTAGGCATATTGAGATGAGTGGCCAGGGCCAACAGGGGTCCCTGGGCAGCTGTAATGAGGGGCTGAGGGCTGGGCCGGGGTCTCAGGCAGCCAGGACAAGGGGACAAAGTTCCCAGGAAATCCATGAGGAAGGGCACAGGGCCAGCAGGTCTCAGGAACAGCCATGCTAGGTCCAACAGTCAGCCTTTTACTTTCCTTCCCAGGACCAGTACTCTACTGCATGCACATGCTATGTTCTCCATGTACACTCCACTATGTGTCAATACTCCACTGCATACACATGCCACATTTTCTGTATACAGTCCACTATGTGTCAATACTCCACTGCATGTACATATTGTGTTCTCCATGTACAGTCCACTCTGTGTAAATACTCCACTGCATGCACATGCTGTGTTCCCATGTACAGTCCACTGTGTGTAAATACTCCACTGTGTGTGCATGCCATGTTCTCTGTGTACAGCCCACTATGTGTCAATACTCCACTGTGTGCACATGTCATATTCTCCATGTAAGCCCATGTTGTGGAAATACTCCACTGCGCATTCATGTGGTATTCTCTGTGTACAATCACCTGCCAAGAGGTCCTTAGGTTGCTTCTGGCTTCTTTGACTACGGTGAACAATGTTTTATGAACATAGGTGTTTCTGTCCCTACCTTCTTCTGTTGGCATACACTTGGGAACTAGAGGTGTGTACCATCTCCCTGCACCACCATTTGGGGACCAAGCCTCTGCTCTGTAAAACTCCGGGACACTCTAAGCACATCACCTCTTAGAATCTAGCACAATTAGTCCTTTTCATTTTTGTCACTTTAATAAATTTGAAATCGATTTTGATCCACTTTTCCCTAATCACCAGTGTTGGGCATCTTCTCCTTGTACCTTTCATGATATCCACAGGGCCTTTTGTGACCCTGGATGCATTTTGCCCAATTTTTACCATGTGTGTTATTGTTACCTTCAAATAGTTTTACAGAAGAATTTTGATTTAACGTGTCCATATATGTGCACAGCGTATCTTGTACAAGCATTCTCCCTCCATTAATTTCACTTCCTCTAACTATCCCAAACCCGCTTATATCATTCAGTTTCCAAGTTCCATTTTCACATACATATATTGAGACTGATATGTACATCCTCCCACCATTCTTCTCTCTATTCACTTTTCCCCTACCATTAGCACCCACATGCTCTAGTCAAGACACATTTCAGTTTCCTGATATTCATTTTTGTTAAACTATTAGCTTTTTGATGGGGTTATGCCATGGAATCTCACTCCAGCCTATACCATACTTTAGTCAGTTTGGTATGGCATACACACATCCACACCCACACCCACACACATATATTTATATTTATACTCTAGATATATGTCATGCTAGCTTATACTATATTTTAGTCAGTTTGGTATGACCAGTATGTTTGTTTTAGGTATAAGATCCACATATGTTCCCTGCACTAGTGGCTTATGCCCATAATTCCTGTCACTTGGGAGACTGAGGACTGATTGTAGTTCAAAGCCAGTCAGGCAAGAAAACTGTGATATTTTTATCTCCAATTAACCACCCAAAAGCTAGGAATGGAGCTGTAGCTCAAGTGGTAGAGGGCTATCCTTCAGGGAAAAAACTAAGGGACAGCACCCTGAAATCTAGACCCTGTACTGGCAACAAAGAAAAGTTTAAAAAGAGTTGCATATGAGAAGCGACATGAGCTCCTTATCTTTCTGAGCCTGGTTGCTTCACTTCAGATTCATCCATTGCCCAGCAACAACAAAAAATTCTTGTGTGTGTGTGTGTGTGTGTGTGTGTGTGTGTGTGTGTGTGTGTGTGTGTGTGTGTGTAATGGTCCCGGGGCTTAACTCAAGGCCTGGATAATATCCCAGAGCTTTTATGCTCAAGATTAGCATTCTACCACTTGACTCATCTCTGCTTCTGGCTTTTTAGTGGTTAATTGAAGAAAAGAGTCTCACTGAGTTTCTTGCCCAGGCTACCTTTGAATCACAAGCAGCATCAGATCTCAGCCTCGTGACTAGCTAGTATTACAGATGTGAGCACCAGAACCCAGAAGAAGTATATATGATTTTTCTTTCTTTTTTTTTACAGGAGTCTAAAGTTCCCTGAGTCTCATAAAAGGCTTTACATTTAGACTCTTGACCATTGTTGGAAATTTTAAGACTGTGGAGAGTCTTAAGATTTTACCTTTTGAGAGGAACATGATCCTGAAGGGTCCAGGGGCAGAATGTTATACTCTTAAAATGAAATGTCCACCACCAGCTCATATTTTCAAGGCATACTGCCCAACTAATGCTGCTGGAGGAGAAACGTATTAGCTTACTTCTAAACTTTAATAGAAGTAGAATGGCAGCCATATTTCAGCATCTTAGACATCCCAGCCTTATCATGGAGCTGGTATAGTTTTCAGATATCAAAACAATATTTTGGAGGATCTACGTATCTTGACTGTCCCCACTAGCTCCTTTATATAAATTGGATTACTGATAGAATTATGGATCTCCTACAGACGTCTGCTTCGAAGGTGTTTCTGAAAACCAGTACCTCCAGCTAACAACATTGTTTGTTCCTTGCTTACATAGTCCTTCCTCCTCCATCTCCTTCTTCTCCTCTTACTCCTCCTGCGCTAGCCTCTTCTCCTCTTCTTCCTCCTCCTCCTCCTCCTCCTCCTTCTCCTCTTCTTCCTCCTCCTCCTCCTCCTCCTCCTCCTCCTCCTCCTCCTCCTCCTCTGCTTCTTCCTTCATTTCTATTTTTATTTTTTGGTTGGTTGTGGGGCTTTACCTTTTTTTTCAAGGTGGTATTCTAACACTTGAGCAATACTTCTTTTCCTGTTTTATTTTTTTATGGTTAATTGGAGATAAGAGATTCATGAACTTGTCTGTACAAGCTGGCTTCAAACTGCAATCCTCAGATCTCAGCCTCCTAAGTAGCTAGGATAACAGGCTTGACCACTGGTTCCCACTATTACTGTAAATAGGTCTTTAAGAAGATATTGCACTACTAAAACCCCAACTTTTAGCTCAGTGCTTATCACTAAAGCACCAGGTTAGGAGAGCAGACTCAGGACACTCTCCCTGGATTGACAGACCTAGCTCTTCCTCTTAGAACACTCATGCCACAGAACATGGGCAAATGAAGGCATGCATGTCATTAAGGAGATACATGGCTTACACAAACAGGTCACAAGGACAACTGGAACTTAGTAGACACTGTATAAGGTTCAGCTGCAATAACCAGTAAAAATAAACAGTATCACATCCACTTGATCTTGTGATATATCTTGTTTGTCATATATTAATTTGTTGAATTTTTATGTTCTTTTTGCCTGTCCTTGTGCTTCAACTCAGGATCTGGGTGCTGTCCCTGAGCTTTTGTGCTCAAGACTAGTGCTCTACCACTTGAGCCACAACCCAAGTTTAGGCTTTTCGTGGTTAAATGGAGATAAGAATCTCATGGCCATTCCTGCATGGGCTAGCTTTGAACCTTAAACCTTAGATCTCAGCCTCCTTTGTAACTAGGATTACAGGAATGTGTCACAGGCACCTAACCCTTTATATAATTTTAACACATTAAAAATATTTGCCATGAGCAAAGACACACAAACAAGAAATTATTCATCCAGACAATAAGTAATTACAGAATGAAAGGTGACTTTCAAGGCACTGAAGCTGCTCTTCCTTGGATTCACCAAGATATAATGGAAAGGAGTAACCACTGAGAGTTGAACTTTCAATTGAATTAAATTCTAAGTCTATCTGAAGATTATGGCACCCAGGGTTGAATGTAGGGTTGGGCACTGTCCCTAAGCTTTTCAGCATAAGATTTGAGCCATGGCTCCCCTTGGGGCATTTTTGGTGGTTGATTGGAAATGAGAGTCTCAGAGACTTTCTGCCATGGGTTGGCTTTGAACTACAATCCTTAGATCTCAGCCTCCTGAATAGCTATGACTATAGGCATGAGCCACTGGTACTTGGCAATTTTACATTGTATTTAATGAAACTCTTGAAACTCAAAGCATTTTACATTTTGTGTACAGTTTAGCTTCACTGTACATCCATTGGTAGTAATAACCACTGAGATATGTATATAATATTACATATATATTTTCTACATTATGGGGATGTGTGTATTTACTTATTATTATTACTACAGATCATTTTCACATCTTGAGTTATTTGATGTTTGCAAAATTAATCACATCAAGCAGTGTTTTAAATAACTCATGCTAATGCAGTCTGATTGTATTTCATGAATGTATTTAAGATTGCAACCTCTGAGCAGAAAAATGATCAGTAAAATATGTGAGACCTCTTATTATAAGGTCTACAGTAAATTTAGAAACAAGTGACCAGATAATATCAGCAAGAGACAACTTATCTCCATTTCAGCGATCTTAAAGCTGTTCTTAATCCTGAAGCAAATAGCATTGGATTACTTACAGTTATTATGGTCCTTTGTGATTTGGAAATTAAGATGCAATGCTCATAGGACAAGCCCTAAGAACTTGTATGGTAACATTGCTGGAAGGAGAATAGGAATAAAGTGGGGAAGTGGTCTGAGTCCAGAAGGCCAATGGGAAGACAATAGCCTCTTCTCTTAAGTGGATGGTTTTATGGTGGTATAGTGGCAGCTTAAAGGTACCAGAGACAACATTGGCTTACCACTGTGCTTCACAATGTATGGTCTCTTGTATAGGTATTAACGTTGTTGAAGAAAGAATATTCAGTCTGGCATGTAGCTCAGTGGCAAAGTGATTGTCTAGCAAGCACAATGTCCTGGGTTCAATTCCAACTACCAAAAATGAACAGACCAAAAAAAAAAAAGAATCTTCTGTTGGCACTGGTAGTTTACACCTGTGGTTCTACCTACTTAGGAGGCTGAGATCTGAGGATCAAGGTTTGAGTCGTGAGGCTATTATCTCCAATCAACCAGCAAAAAGCTAATAGTAGAGGTGTGGATTGAGTGGTAGAACGCAAAACTTGACAAAAAAAGCCAAGCAAGAATGAGAGGACCTGAGTTCAAGCCTCAGTTCCAGCACAATTAAAAAAAATCTTCAGAATCTGGGCATTGGTGGCACACACCTGTAATACTAGCTACTCAGGAGGCTGACATCTGAGGATTGAGATTTGATGTAGGCTAGTCAAAAAAGTCCCTGTGAGATTCTTATCTCCCATTAGACCCTAAAAACTGGAAGTGGAGTTGTGGCTCAAGTGGTAGAACACTAACCTTGAGCACAAAGAGGCCCAGGGACAGTGCTCAGGCTCTATGATCAAGCCCCAAAACAAACAAAAACAAATCCTCAGAAAATTTAAAATGGCCCCTGCGCAAAATCACAGAGTTAATGGGTGTCAGGATCAGGGCTTAAATCTTGATCTGGGTACAAAGTACATTTTCTCCTTAAGTTGTAGTAAAAATATTTATTATTTTTCACAATGTGAAAATGTGTAAATCAGTGACATTTAGCAATTCACAATTTTGTGTTACTATTGCATGATTTCTGGAGTATTTTTATTTGCCCTAAAGAAGACCTATTAAGGAGTAATTCTCCAACATTATATTGCCCCTAACTCCTGGGAGCACTAACCTACTCTGTCCCTACAGATTTGCCTATTCTATAGATATTTTATATCAGTGAAATCATACAATAAATGGCCTTTTATCTCTGCCTTCTTTTAGTTAGTACAGTGTTTGCAAAGTTAGCCTATATCACTGCATGCATCAAAAGCTTTTGTCCAACCAGGAGGCAGTGGCTCACTTCTGTAATCTTACTCAGAAGGCTGAGATCTGAAGAACACAGTTCAAAGCCAGCTGGGGCAGTAAAGTCTATGAGATTCTTATCTCCAATTAACCACCAGAAACCAGGAGTGCCAGTATGGCTCATTCTGGTAGAGCACTAATCTTTAGGGTAAAAAGCTCATGGCAGCACTCAGGCCCTGCATTCAAGCCCCGCAACAACAAAAAGCAAGCAAGCAAGCAAACAAACAAATAAACTGAAAAATACCTTCTGGCCATATAATCTTTTTTTTCCACTATATTTTATTGTTAAGTTTATTTAGTGATAAGAAGGGAGGTAGGGAGTTTACCAAGTGAGTTAAGTTGGAAGTTGGATACAATTCAGGATCTAGGTTTTCTCCATATTTATAGTTTCAATAAAGGGTTAGTTAGAGAGAAGAGTTTTTCCCAGACTTGTTTGCCAAGGCTGGTTTTGAACCATGATCCTGACATCTCAGTCTTCTCAGTAGTTAGGATGCTAGGCATACCACCTGTACTCAGCTTCAATTACTTTTTAGGTGTAAGAAAATATTACCCTGAATTTTCCCCTCCAATCAGCTCTGCCAGATATTCAAGGCAACCTATACTTCAGCAGTTGCTGGCAAAGGAATGGAAATACAATGAATCATGTAAGATTAATGAAGGTTGAGGCTGGAAGGGGCCCCATTTCCCCTGTTTCCTACAGTCACCTGATGCCTGAACATAATCCAAAATGTAAGGGAAAGTGATGGCTGTAAGATGGGGCAGCCACCAGTTGCGTGGGCAAGATTTCCTGTAGCAAACCCCTCTATCTCTGAGCTCCAGGCCTTAACTGGCTATCTGAAATGAAAAACAAAACCATCCAAATCACCAACCTCAACATGCCCAAGATGGAACTCATGGTCCCTTCCCATTGTTGCATTTAATTGTGACGAGCATTCCCATTTCAGATGCCCATGCTGGCAAAAGAATTTTCACATCAGCTTTATCATCCATACCAAGCACTGTCCAAGTCTTACTTATATCTACTGCTACCATCCTAAATCCAAGTGACCTCATCAGTTCTTCCCTGGATACTCCAGTCTAGTTTTTCACAGCACAGCTAGAGTGGGCCTTTCAAAAATAAATTGGTTGTGTTTAAGGCACTGCTTCTGGAATGAGGACTAAAATTTGGTCTTTGTTCAATCATTCTCGTCCCAATCACACTGCTTTCCTTTGAGCTTAATAAGGTTTGCACTCCATCCCACCTCAAGTCATCTGCATCTGCCCCTTGTCACCTCTCCCTTTCACCTTAACCTTCATTTCCAAAGGAAAGCTTTCCCACACATCCTCATGGTCAGACCCTTGCACTAGGAGTCACATCCTCATGGCTATACCCTTGCACTGGTGGTCACATTCTCATGGTCAGACCCTTGCACTGGGAGTCGTATCCTCATGGTCAGACCCTTGCACTAGGAGTCACATCATTAGGGTCAGATCCTTGCAGTAAAAGTCATGTCCTCATGGCAAGATCCTTGCTCTGGGAGTCACGTCCTCATGGTCACATTCTTGCACGAGGAGTCACGTCCTCATGGTCGGACCCTTACACTGGGAGTCACATCCTCGTTCCAAGATCCTTGCACTTGGAGTCACGTCCTCATGGCCATTTCCTTGCATTAAGAGTCATGTCTTCAGGTTAGACACTTGCACTGGGAGTTAGAAGAGGACTCTGTCTTTCTTTTTTTTTCTCAGTATGCAGAATAAGATCTAAGGTTCATAACAAGAAGTAGCTGGTGCCTCCTCAACCACACACTAAATGCCAAGTACAGGGCTGTTGAATGACTAAGTGAATGGGTAACCTTCACAGAAGTATAGCAGACAAGAACATACCCCAAGCTCCAGGGGGTTACAGGATGGCTGCGTACAATGGGTCTGCAGCCCAGGTCACCTGTGCCCATCTGCAGTGGCTCTGCCCCTGGCCCGCCTCTCACAAACAGGCCAGGGTGGGGCATGGAGGTCCTATGATGTAACAGCCTCCCAGCATGTGATTAGGCTCTCTGGCACGCAGGCTAGGAAATGGACGTGTCTCTGTGTACTGATTGGCTGTCTCGCTGCGGTTGGGTGGGCAGTGGTAGTGGCAGCGCAGAGAGGGACTAGAACAGGCCTGGCAGGGAGGGCAGAGGCAGGCAGCCTGGGTCCTCACCACAGGCTTCCCTGAGCCTTGTTTGCTTGGACTGCCCATGGCGGGCCGCCGTAACCTCGGCAGGATAAGGGCGCCCTGGGGTGCCCTATGGTTGCCATCTGCAACACAATGCAGGAGAGGTTAAGCTGGGTCGTGGCCAACTGCTTCCACCAGCTGCTGGAGGAAAAGTGGAACCCATTCAATCTCTTGCGTTAGGCCAAGCTCTGTTGCCAGCAGCAGCTGCAGCACCACATGCATGACCAGGTGGTAGTGACGGCTCCTGGCGGCTGGGGTGGCCAAGTGTGGCCAGGCCGGAACCTCAGTCCCCAGGCTGGGCATGAGCTGCAGCTGCACGGAGTCCCAGAAGGAGCTCAAGAGCAGCCCAGCGCCTGGTGTGCCATGGCCAGACAGCCCCGACTGGGTACGCAGGTAGGAGAAGAGGGGCGTGGGGCTCAAGGCCACCTGGCCAGCAGCCTGTACTCTCCACGTGAGTCCGTGGCACTGTGCACAGCAAGGGTGGGAGCCCTGGAGACATTGCAAGGGTCAAGAGCATTCATGGCCGCGAAGATTGCACCTCAGGTGGCCCTGGAGTCAGGCAAAGTTGGGGGGTCGCGGGGCCTGTGCACAAGTCCAGAGCTGGCTGGTGCTGTGCAACCACCATCCCAGCCAGTGCACAGTGTGAAAGGGGACCGGCAAAAAGGGAAGGGGGTGACCTGGAAAGGGGGGAAAAGTGGAGGGTGGGGCGCAGGGACACGAAGGGTGCAGGGGGCGGGAGGCAGAGGACATGGGCAGGGCTGCAGTTCTCCAGTTCTCCAGCTGACGCTGGCCTGGCAGCACTTGCAGTCCTGAATCACCCCTTATTGCTCTAAAACGGCATTCCTAACCCTGTCACCTCCAAGCTTCTAGATGCCTCCTGCCTCATCAGACCACAGCCTGGGGCAGGAAGGGGAAGGGCGCCTCAGAAAGCACTTCCACCTTACCCGCCCTGACCTACGGCGCTTGCACCTGCCTCCCCCTTCTTCCCTGATTGCTGAGTGAGGTGTGCTGTTGTCATGAGGTTACATGTGTAGTTGTCACTTTTGTAAGTGTTTAGCTTAGTTGTCACTGTTTTGAGTAGTGAGGTGAGGTGTGCAGTACTCATTGTTCAGACTGTTCTGAGTGTTGAGGTTAGGTCTGTGGTTATCACTGTTGTGATTACTGAGGTTAGATGTGTAGTTGTCACTGTTCTGAGTGTTGAAGTTAGGTGTGTGGTTGCCAATGTTAGGAATATTAAGGTTAGGTATGTGGTTGTCAGGGTTCTGAGTGTTGAGGTGAGGTGTCCAGTTGTCACTGTTGTGAGTACTGAGGTTTGATATCTAGTTGTTGCTGTTGTTAGTGTTGAGGTTAAGTGTATAGTTATCACTATCCTGAGTACGGAGGTTAGGTGTGCAGTTGTCACTGTTCAGACTGTTCTCAGTGTTGACATTAGGTGTGTGGTTGTCACTGTTCTGAGTGTTGAGGTTAGGTGTGTCTTTGTCACTGTTCTGAATATTGAGGTTAGATGTGAAGTTGTCACTGTTCTGAGTGTTGAAGTTAGGTGTTTGCTGTCAGTGTTAGGAGTATTAAGGTTAGGTGAGCTGCTGTCACTTTTCTGAGTGTTGAGGTTAAGTGTGTAGTTATCACTGTTCTTAGTATTGAGGTTAGGTGTGTAGTTGTCACTGTTCTTAGTACTGAGGTTAGGTATGTAGTTGTCACTCTTCTGAATGTTGAGGTATGGTGTGCTGTTGTGTGTTCTGAGTATTGAAGTTAGCAGTGTGGTTGTCAATGTTCTGAGTATTGAGGTTAGTTGTGCAGTATTCACTGTTCTGAGTACTGATCTTACGTGTGTAGTTGTCACTGTTCTGAGTACTGAGGTTATGTGTGTACTTGTCACTATTCTGAGTATTGAGCTTAGGTGTGTAGTCACTGTTCTGAGTACTGAGGTTAGATGTGCAATTGTCACTTTTCTGAATATTTAGATTAGATGTGTGTTGGTACTGTCTTGAATATTGAAGTTAGGTGTACAGTTGTCACTTTTCTGAGTACTGTGGTTAGATGTGTAGTTGTCACTATTCTGAGTACTAAGGTTAGGTGTGTGGTTGTCACTATTCTGAGTATTGAGGTTAGGTGTGTAGTTATCACTGTTCTGAATGTTGAGTTTAGGTGTGCAGTTGTCATTGTTCTGAGTACTGAAGTTAGGTGTGTGGTTGTCACTGTTCTGAGTAGTGTGGCTAAGTATGTGGTTGTCACTGTTCTGAGTACTAAAGTTAGTTTTGCTGTTGTCACTATTCTGAGTATTGAGGTTAGTTGTGTAGTTAACACCGTTCTGAGTACTGAAGTTAGGTATGTAGTTGTCACCATTCTGAGTACTGAGGTTAGGTGTGTGGTTCTCACTGTTGTGAGTTAGGTGTGTAGCTATCACCATTCTGAGTGCTGAGGTTAGATATGTAGTTGTCACCGTTCTGAGTACTGAGGTTAGGTGTGTGGTTCTCACTGTTGTGAGTGTTGAGGTTGTGTGTATTTGTCACTGTTCTGAGTATTGATGTGAGGTATGCAGTTGTCACTGTTCTCACTGCTCTGAGTATTGAGTTTAAGTGTGTTGTCACTGTTCTGACTATTCTGAGTGTTGAGGTTAGATATGTGGTTGTGAATGTTCTGAGTACTGAGTTTAGGTATGTAGTTGTCATTGTTCATAGTAGTGAGGTTAGGTTTACAGTTCTCCCTGTTCTGACTGTTCTGAGTGTTGAGGTTAGGTGTGTAGTTGTCGCTCTTCTTACTGTTCTTTGTATTCAGGTTAGGTGTACAATTGTTACTGTTCTGAGTATTGAGTTTAGGTTTGTAGTTGTCACTGTTATGAGTAGTGATGTTAGATGTGTAGTTGTCATCATTAGCAGAGCTTATTTGACTTGTTCCTGGCTTGGTCAATACTTGTGCACTGCTTCTGGGAAGCAGAGACTCATGCCTCTTCTCCTAGGTCCTCTGGAGGCTGAGATGGAATCTAGGTTTGAATTCAGCCTGGCAATAAAGTCCAGGAGACTTCTACATCCAGTTAACCATGGTGGGGCTGTGGTTCAATGGTGGAGTGCCAACCCTGAGCCTGAAGTCTTGAGAGACAGAGCTGAGGCCTGAGCATGCACACAAACATGTGTGTGTGTGCAGACACACACACAAAGTGTGAGTTCCAGCTCTATCAGAAAATTTTAAGAACTGGTACTTTGACTTGTGCAAATCATGACTCTGCCTTTATCTGTGCAAATCAATTTGCTACTTGAGAATCAGAAGTCAGTAAAATAAAGATGCTGAAAACCAAATGCTATTCCGTATGTCAGTAAGTGTATGACCTTATTTAAACAAATGAGATAATAAACTTTTGACCTTACTTTTTCTCAAATTAGACAAATACAAAGTTAAACGAGGCAAGGGTTCTCCATTTATTTACTTATCTGTGTATTTTTGGCTGTAGTAGTTGGAACTGATGGCCTCATTATTTTTCAGACATAGATGTCTCCCTATGCTTCTTACATAGCTGAGATTAGAAGTGTGTGCCATCATGACTTCATGTCTAGCTTCATTTTTTTAAACAAATGAAAATATTGTGTCCTTTAGAAGAGTGTGACACTGCAGCTAATACTGCTAATAAGCTGACTTTTCACTGTTTTATAATTTAAAATTATATTTTTGTCATGTTTTTTTCTTATCATATTGTGGATCAAACATGGGCCTCAAGCAAGCCAAGCCAGAGGACTTTAACAATGAACTTCAGTCCTACCCTGAGTTGGAAATTTTAAGCATGTATGACACTGGATGAAGATCTTTTATTTTTCCTGCTGTCAGCAATGTGAATTTATATGCACAAATTTAATTACATAAATGCATAGTGCTGTTTCTTTTTTCAAAACTTAAGTGATATAAAACTGGGATGCAGTCTACTTCCTGCTTGACATTGTAATCCAGTGCACTTACCAATTTATCTGTCCATTTAGAGTCTAGGCAAAATGGCTTTTGAGATCTATATTTAATTTTATAGTTAGAATATCTTTGTAGTTCTTTTTCAAGTGCATTATAGCAGCAAGCACCACATTAATTTCCATCTATGTAGTTACTGTACTAAAATTATATATAATGAATGTTAGAGATCTACACAAATTCCTGTTAGCCCTGTTATGAAGGTCTGTGCTTTTCTATACTCTAACATTTTAAATTTAGTCTGGAGATTGAATGAATGCTTAGAATAGAGAAATGTCGAGCACTTTGGAATATGCTTTTTGACATACACCAGAAACATTAATCCTCCAGAATGTGGAAATCAGAAGCTTGCCCAATGGAAATGGATGTAACCACTGTCCAAATCTGTACAGAAACCTTCCAGAGGCCCTTTGCTCAGTATATTCTTGAACCATCAGAGGCTGTTTCAGATTGCTTTCCTCAGCCAAAATGCAACTATTTTATGAGAACTCTTGCTGGAAATTTTACTGTATACTTTTTCTTCTCTAGGCTTATGTTTAGATCATTGATCAAAATCCGTATGCCAGCCTTTAATTGGAAAGGGCTGGTAAAATGCAATGTTTGCATCACCTACTTCAAGCTGCAGTTCCAGCATGGAAAAGCAAGGTGGATTCACTTGCAGTCTTGACCTCTTTCAACTGGTTTCTGGGGGAAAATATCTGTCACTATTAGCTTTGGTCTTTGGAAATTTCGAGGGAGAATGCAATGTTTTCATGATATTTGTAATTATCCTAATAAGTAGCCAATTCTATTTAACACTTTTCACCGGAAAGATCTTCGTGTATTTCAGAGACTACCTTATATTAAGATTCAGGACCAGTTGTATAATTAAAACTAAATTGTGGAGCTTGGCGCTGTTGGCTCATACCTATAAACCTAGCTACTCAGGTGGCTGAGATCTGAGAATTGCGGTTCAAAGACTACCTGGGCAGGAAAGTCTTTGAGTCTCTTATCTCCAATTAGCCACCAGAAAACATTAAATGATGCTATGGCTCAAATGGTAGAGTGCTAGCCTTATGCTGAAGAGCTGAGGGACAGCACCCAGGCCCAGAGTTCAAGCCCCATGATCAACAAAAATAAGTAAATAATAATTTAACTGTAGGTTTGGAAGGTACTTTATTGGTAGAGCACTTTAGCATGTACAAGGCCCTAGGATCAATGTCTAGTATCACTGTAAAGGAAAAAAATAATTTTCTTGTAACTATGAGAAGCACTCAGTGTTTCACACCAGTTAACAGCTGTTATGCAAGACACCACTTGGAAAAAATTATATTAACTGAAGTAAGCCAGGCCCAAAGAAACATAGGTCCCATGGTTTCGCTTATTTGCAATAACTAGTATATGTCTGAGACAAGCTGTAAAGGTCAGATAAGTTGATGTTAGGTGAAATGAATCTCAAGATAAGGATTCAAACGTTTTTTTCTTTCTTGTAATTGTTTCTAACATATTTATAAGATGATTTCTTTGTTGCTTTCTATGTCACTCCCCCACGGTATAACCCCTATTTTCATTGTATTTGATGTTGGTATAATTTATGGAGGGAAAGGGAAAAAACACAAAAATAACACACACATATACACACACACACACACAAAATCATTTAAATAGGAATATAGGTGGAGTCATTGTAACAATGAGATGTACAAGTCCTTATGTCGAAATACAAACTTTACAACTTTGGCCGGAGGGGGTGGGAGGTTTGGGAGTTGGGAAGGGAGAGGAAGGGGAAACAAAGGAGGGGGCAACAATGCTTGATAAGAAATGTACTCATTACCTTGCCCATGCATTTCTAACCCCTCAGTACGGTATTTTTACACAATAAAAATAAAAAAGCTGGGGGTGGTGGTACATGCCTGTCAGCTGTGTGGGAAGCATAAATATGGGGTCCAGGCTGGCCTAAACAAAAGCAAGAATACAAAAGTAACAAAATAGCTGGACGTTAGTGGCTCACATCTGTAATACTAGCTACCCAGAAGGCTAAGATCTGAGGATCACAGTTTGAAGTCAGCCCAAGCAGTAAAATCCATAATATTTTTTTCTCTAATTAGCCAGTCTAGAGGTGTAACCTAATAGAGAAGCAGCTGTAAAAACATAATGGTAAGGAAAAGCTCAAGGTCCTGAGTGTAAGCACCAATACTGACACCAGAAAAAAATAAACAAGTAAATAATCAAAAGGGACCCGAGGCGTGGTTCAAGTAGAGTTCCTTTGTAGCATGGCTACAGACCTTAAATTAAGCCCTAGTACAGCAAAACAAAACAAAACCAAAACAGATGGGTGTACTGTATTCTTTTTATTTATTTATTTATCTATTTTTTTATTTTTTTTATTTTATTTGTGAACATACAGTACAGAGGGGATACAATTACATGGGCAGGATAATGCGTACATGAAGTTTTAGACTAAGGAGCTAATTTTAGAATAGGGATATAATTAGGGTTTTGATTTAGCATTATGAATTCAGACTCCTAAGCAGATTAAAACAGATTCTTAATTCTATGATCTGCTAAGTAGACTATCATGAGACGAATGAAAAAAAGTCTAATATGATGCATGATACCAATCTCTGGAAAGTTGTCTGGTGTGAAGTGTGGCATAGGGCTGGTGCATTCTGTCTCCTGAATCAGGGCAGAGCCTTCTACAAAGGTAGCTATTATTTATCTTATGCCTCCTGTTAGCAAGATAGTTCTTTGTCTAGGGAGTCAAGGTTCTCAAAGTGTTTTGACTTCCTGACTACCAAATTCATTTAGGACCTTGTCCTAAACAATGTCTTAGCCAAAGAACATGGCTTTATAAGGCTGGGGTGAGGAACCTGTTTCTGCCAAGGTCCCTTTGGATATTTATAATCTGTAATGTACCAAATGATTTTTCAGGTCTTAAATGACCCATGAGTCAAATGTGCCTCACCCCTGCTAGAGTTGATTACATTAAGTAAATAAAGCACATGTAGCAGAGAGCAGCTCATCTGAAGGGGTGTGCATGTGGTGACTAACTAGAAGGGACACATAAAACAGCAATCTACAACCTGGTGGATCTGCCACAAGGTTTGAGAAAGTTCTGGAAAAGCTCACTTTATTTTTGGTGATTATTTCAAATTTTCTCCGTAATGGCTACTTATATATGAAAATCCTCTTAGATCAGAACTATATTTTTGAAAGGTTTATGTATTTTTTTCTCTATTCAGACTTTTATTCTATAAAAAAATGAAAATTTTGTTCAAAGGCAAAAGCCCATATTGTAACCATTTTTAAAAAGTACGGAACTTTAAAAAGTACAATTGAACATGTCAGCTTTTGAATACAATACATCTTGATTACTGTCACCCTTTCATCATTTCCTTATCTCCCAACCCCACCCAGCTACCTTTTTTTTAAATAATAAGTAGGGAAGCCTTGAAAAAGATAGATTTTTGTGACATGAAAATCTTTGAAATACCATATGTAATGGTAGGGGCACAGGGATATGAGACAATGTATTGACCTTTTCTTTTTTTCTTTTAAAATAATTTGATTTATAAAAAACATTGCGAGGCTGGGAAGGTGGCTCAGTGTTAGACCACTTGCCTTGCATGCCTGCGGCCCTGGGTTTGATTCCTCAGCACCACATAAGCAAAAAGAAAAAAGCCAGAAATGGCACTGTGACTCAAGTGGTAGAGCACTAGCCTTGAGCTGAAACGTTGAGTTACAGCACCCAGGCCGAGAGTTCATGCCCCATTACCGGACCCCAAAAAATTGCAAGAATTATATGAAATATTCTTTTATACCCTTCATCTGGATTCCCTAATTATCAACTTGTTAACATATTTGCTTTATCATTCTCTCCTTTTCTACATACATACTTTTCTCTTTGTCATTTGAAAGTACGATGTGTGAGTGTCAAAAACAATTGTTAATATTAATATAGCACTGTTACCTGATTCTTTAAATTATCTGATTTGTATTCAAATTTCATGAGGTGGTCTACGTTCTTTAATCAGGAATAGAGTGTAGATCAGTTTTTTTTGTAACACACACCATGGTTTGTGTTTCTCTGATTTCTTTTTTCCTGGAGAAACACTGCCATTTACATTTGGTAGGAGCACTAGAAGTGGTCTCCTGTTAATGAGTCATGTGAAAAATATGTAGGGAAGTGTCATTTTGTTTTTCTTATCTTGGGCCTTGAAATTGGTCTGAGCACAGCTGTCCCTGAGCTTTTCTGCCCAAGGCTAGTTCTGTACTACATTGAGCAACAGCACTACCTCTGGTTTTCTGGTAGTTAACTGGAGATAAGGATCTCATGGACTTTCCTGAGCAAGCTGGTTTTGAACCACAATTCTCAGATTTCAGCCTCCTGAGTCGCTAGGATTACAGGTGTGAGCCACTGGCACCAAGCTCTGGATTCTTGAACCATTTGTTATTTTCTGTCTTTTGTGTTTGAGTTTGTCAAATATTAAACTTCGTGAGTACAAGATTATTTCATTTCATCAGGTTTTAAAATACAGAAGACCTGGTATGGTGGTTTACACCTGATATTCTAGTAATTATGAGGCTGAAGCAGGATAATTTCAATTTCATATCCTGGGTTAGATTAGGAAAACCACGTTTCAAACAAACAGTAAGCCCAAAACAACAACAACAACAAAGCAAAGGGGAAATGTATATGGAATATATACTGTTTTCAAGCATTACAGTGTACCAGAACACAGGGATGTTTTTAGGCTTGGTTTCTATCATTAATATATTTGAAAAGACTTTTGTGTTTTATTGTTATCTGATTTAGATTTCTATAAATATAGGACTGATTTTCCCTGATGTTACTTTCCATATATGTGTTTGCTGTTCAAGTTTTGGGTAGAATTTTTTTAAAGATTTCTGTTTTACAAAAGACCTAGAATAGCCAAAGCAATTATAAGTAAAAGAAACAACACAGGATGGATCACGATACCAGATTTCATGCTCTACTACAGAACCATAATAACAAAGATAGCTTAGTATTGGCACAAAAACAGACTCGAAGAACAATGGAACAAATTAGAAGATCCAGAAGTAAAATCACATACCTATACTCAGCTGATATTTGACAAAACAGCCAAAGACATACAGGGGAAGAATTATTGGTGCTGGAAAAACTGGGTGGACACATGCAGAAAACTAAAAGTGTACCCCAACCAGTCTCCATGCACTAGCATCAACTCAAAATGGACTGCAGAACAGAGTAGGAGAGACACTTGAACTTACAGGCATGCAGGAACTTCCTGAACAGATTCCCAGGGTCACAACAAATTGGAGAGATACTTGACAAATGCGACTACCTTAAAATAAAAAGTTTCTGCATAGATAAAGAAATAGCAACACAACAAGAAAGACAGCTAATTAACTGGGAAAAATATTTACCGGCAATGTATCAGAGAAAGTCCTAATATCCACTATATACAAGGAACTTAAGAAACTACCCCCTCCCAAATCTATCCAAACATTAAATGGAAAAGCAGCTAAAGAGAGACTTCTCAGAAGAAGATACAAAAATGGCAAAGAAACAGATGAGGAAATGTTCACCACCTTACCCCAATCAGAATGGTCCACATCCTAAATTCAGCCAAAGACAAATGCTGGAGGGGATATGGAGAATGAGGAACCCTACTGCATTGCTAGTGGGAATGTATACTAATACAACCACTTTGGAACGCAGTCTGGAGGGTCCTCAGAAAGCTAAATATAGACCTCCCCTATTACCTAGCTCTACCACTCATAGGTATCTACCCTGAGCAACAAGAACCAGGATAGAAAGACACTTGCTCCTCCACGTATATTGCAGCACTGTTCACAATATCTAAGATTTGGAAACAACTCAGATGCCTCACTACAGGTGAATGGATCAAAAAATTGTAGTACCTATATACAATAAAATATGCAGCCATTAGAAAGGACAAAATAATGTCATTCACAGAGAAATAGGTAGAACTAGAACAAATCATTTCGAACATGGTAAGCCAAGATCAGAGAGACAAATGGCACATGGCTCCCTGATATGTGGATGTTAAAACCAAAATGCAAGGATATGACAAAATAAACAGGACTCAAGAAACAAGGGACCACTACTTAATTTGTCATATCATTTCTAAATGACTCCATATTCTTGACCATATATATGATGTATATATATGCATATATATTCCATATATGTGTGCACATCTGAGGGAAGCTAGGAGGAGGACACAGAATCAGAGGGTAATGGGAAAACACAAAACAGAGTGGCCCATCAGCTACACCAGACATTGATGAAAATGAACTAAGTAACTGAAGGGCAGCAATGGGAGTGAGGGAATGAGAGGGAAAGAGGGAGCAGCATGCACTAAACAAAAGGAAAGAAAGGTACATATCACCCGATTTGAAAGAAATAGTTGTATTTTCAAAGCTTATGCAATTCACAAACTATAGACCATGATAATGACAATTTTGCATTGTGAAGGTTAAAATGTGTATATGACTTTAACTAAGTATTACTATTGCACAATAGTGAGAAATTTGTGAATTTCATGTAATCATATACTCTCAATAAAAACTATTTAAAACATTATTACCCTTTGGACTATATTCCAACAATTCATATTGTGGCATGATTTTTTTTTTCTGTAATGCTATGTCTAGTCCAATTTCCATAAGGGATTTTGATAGGTTAAAAATAATTTCTTTTTTTCTCAAAATTATATTAAATGCTAATAAAGAAAATTGGAAAAGAATAGAATTTTAAATCAGAAAAAAATCCTTTTTAAAATTGTTTTGGATTTCGTTAGAGGATGGAAAAGCCAATGTAGAGAATTTATTTAGAATAGTCTTTTATATGAAAAGCAAAATTAATCATCAGTACTTTGGCATTTCTTTTCAAGAAAAGAAAATTGTAAATGGGATCTTTTGTTTTTTCTATTGTGGAAAGAATGGCTTTTCTTAGCCATGAGAAGATGATAGTATAATGTTACTGGTGCAAGTATTGAAGCTCTGGATTAATGCTCTGGATTTCTTGATTTCATGATCCCTTTTTGTTTTGGTCAGTCATGGGGCTTGAACTCAGGGTTTGGGCCCTCTCTGCGAGCTTCTTTGTTCAAGGCTAGTGCTTTACCATTTTAAGCCACAGCTCTACTTCCAGTTTTCTGGTGGTTCATTGGAGATAGTGTCTCATTGACTTTCCTCTCTGGGCTGGCTTTGAGCTGTGCTCCTCAGATCTCAGCCTCTTGAGTAGCTAGAATTACAGGTGTGAGCCACTGGCACCTGGCCAGGATCTCTTTTAAATAAGTAATTTTATTTTATGGCAAATGTTTTGAAAAGCCTTTACACATAAAAATGTTAATAAACAACGGTTAAAATAATTAAAATGATGTAGTCCTTTAGAACTACATCTTAGGAGATTATAGCCTAGTAGAAAAAAAGGAGGTTCTCAGAAAGCAGGAGGATGGGCAGAAGGGAAAGTGGGCAGGTGATTACACACCAGAGCCTGATGGTGTACCACACCATCCAGGAGACTGGATGTGGCAGAACACAGGCAGAGGCTTGGGTTCTCTTATCATATGGCATTGTCACCTTTTCCTAGACCAGTGGACAGGTTTGATGGAGACAGGCAACTGCGATGATGTGGAGGCCCAAGAGGGGCATGTTAAGCAGAGGCAGAGGTGGTCCCGGGAACAGAGCTTTTGATGAATTTGACCAGAGAGGGAAACGAGATTTTGAAAGATACAGTGAGAATTATAAAATCTAAGTCACTTTATAAATACTATTTTGCACATAAGTTTCAGTAATACATGAATCTGTTTATTATGTCTGAATATTTAACCAACTTCATATCAGTATGGTATTACTCTGTGAAAGGCTGATCCTGGGACAACTTTTATGGTCCACTTTTTCTGATGTAGAAATTGACTAGAGTGTCAATTGTATGCTAAAGGAATACTCTTCATTTCTCTAGACCTACTAGAACTGAAACAGCATGTGTGGATATGTATCTCGTAGCTGGGGATTAGGTAAAGACACCAGGTAAGGAGTGAATTTGTGTCCTCTGAAAGCCTATGATGAAGTGAAAGTCTGTGTACTTGTATTTGCTTATATTGAGAATTGTGATCATTGAATTATGCTTTATAATTAGATATCCCTAAGCGGAGACTGTTTTGGAGCTTTGAATTACTGAGATAATTTTTTTTTGGTATAAGTACCTAGGTGAAAACTTTTTGCTGTTATTAGTGATGGTGGTCATGGGACTTGAACTCTGGGCCTGACTGCTATCCCTCAGCTATTCAGCTGAAGGCTAGCTCTCTACCCTTTAAGCCACAGCACCACTTCCAGTTTTCAGTGGTTTATTGGAGATAAGAGTCTCATGGACTGTCCTGCCAGGGCTCGCTTTGAACTGCAATCCTCAGATCTCAGCCTCCTGAGAAGCTAGGATCACAGGCCTGAACCACCAGTGCCCAGCTTCTAGGTAATAATTTTTAAAACAAGTTTGCTCTGTTGCATTTAGATTTGAAACTGTTTTTAAAGAGCTTTTTAATTTTATATTTGCTAAATGATTTGTGACAGATGTCTACATACTTGGTGATGCCCTAACAAGTATATGGAGTAGCATATTTATGTATGTCTCAAGAAGCTTTCTAAATACCCATATATTATATACTTCTCTGAGACCTTTCAGAGTTCTTTTAGCTTCTTGGTATTGCATCTTACTTTATAGTCATTTGTAGATGTGGGTTGCAGCTCCAAGAGAAGTTTCTCCTGTATTATGCTCCTGTTAGACATTTCTCTATGGCTTCATGATACTTTAGATCTTTGCCAATTCTGCTAGTTAGAGTAGGTATTTGTTTGCTTTTACAGTAGTTTTGGCCTTCATGGTGTCTGCTGAGAAAGTGATAGGATATACTGTAGGGTAAGGCACGGTGTAGAGCAAGAAACTGTGTAAGACCACCTTTTTGTAAATTAGAGAACTTGATGCATCTGTATTTCTATTTTTCTTCTTTTAAAGAATCTAAGCTTTTTATGCAATCTTGTTTTTATTTATTGTTAGTATTATTCTGGAGAAAGTTCCAGGGTGACCTGGAGTTCTCTGTGTCCCAGGCTGGCCTCTAACTTGTGAGTTGCTACAGCCACCTCCTGAATGCTAGTGTTCCACTCTGTTCCACTATGCCAGACAGAACTTCTTTTCCTTGAGTATCTGTTCTAAAAGACAAATGTATAAAATAATAATGCCAAAAGTAAAATTAGGTTTACCACAATTCTCTTCTATGGAACCGGAACAGAAACTTTTTGAGTGGTTGCTCAATCTCAAATTCCGTAGTTTCAATGATCTCTTGTTTTACTTCAATTACATGTACGTATGTATGTATATATACATATATACACATACACACATAATATTTATATGTGTGTATGTAGAGGTGGCTGTGCCATTTTTGGGGCTTCCAAGATTGGTGTTAGGAAGACATATCTTGTGGCATTCATTTTGGTTTTGTTTGTCCCTAATTTAGGTGATGCTAGTTCATAAATAAGTCTTAGAGTAAGATATTTTTGTGTGTGCAGAATCTGGGGCTTGAACTTAGGGCCTGGGTACTGACCCTGAGCTTTTGTGCTTAAGGCTAGCACTCTACTTGAACCATGTATGTCTTCACTTCTAGATTTTTAGAGATAAGAGTCTCACTGATTTTCCTGCCCAGCCTGGCTTTGAACCACAATCTTCAGATCTTATCCTCCTAAGTAGCTAGAATTACAGGTATAAGCCACCAACAACAAGTAAAAGTCACTTTTTGTGGTTGTGGTTGTAGTTGTGTTTGTTGTTTAATTGTTTCTGTATTTTTCAGAGCTGATGTCTGAAGTTAAATTTTTGCACTTGCCAGCAAGTTTTCTTTCAATGAGCGAAGTCCCCAGTCCCTGTTTTTTGTAATCAGCTGATGTGCAGTAAGTGCTGTCATGTGAACTTTGGATCTGTGAAGAAGTGAATGAGAAGTGATGTGCAGTCCATCCCTGGCTCATGCCGAAAACACTGGCAGTAGTGAATAGAATAAAGGACAGACTCACGTGACTAAGTAGTTCTAACAGTTTTGAGTTTCCTTCACAGGTCTGGCATGGAGAGTCATCAATATCATTTAAAAACATAGTATTTTGATAAAAACATAATAGACAACCACACATGAGTTTTCAATAATACTGCCTTAGAGTTTATACGGTTGAGAGCAGGTAATTGTATGTTACCAGGTAACATTTGATGAAACTCCATCCACTGTTAGAGATTTGGGTTCAGTGTGAAGGCTGACTACATTTGAGCTAGGTACTAAAAGCCTTGAAATGTTCAACAGCAATTTTGGAGCCTAGTCACACAAAGAGGCATGCTTTTCTCTAGCATAACAAGTCACGGTATAGACAGAATCTCTCGGGCTGTTTCTTGTAATGAACTTAGCATTGTCAGTTTGTTTTCAGCAGAACATTATTTGTCAAAACAAATTGTTGCTCATCTTTGTAGATTTGATCAAATGGTTCAATAAGCTGTTAGTACACCATGAGTTTTGAATTTATGCATAAAATAATTTAGGTCAACACAAAGGGTAGATTTGTGATTTTTCCTCTCTGTAAAATCAGTTCACTGCTCAAGTTTAATAAATGCTGATTTTTATAGTCTCAGGTGTTTGTGTTTCCCTTTTTCTCTTTCCCCACATCTTTTTAGTCATTAATTGCCAAACAGTACAAACTGTATGTCTGTAGGGTTTTTATTGTGTGTGGGTGCCTGTCCTGGAGCTTGGGCTCTGGGCATGGGCTCTGTGCCCTGAGCTTTTGTGCTTAAGGTTAGTGCTATTCTGTTTGAAGCAAGCAACAGCTCCACTTCCAGCTTTTTTGGTAGTTTGAGATAAGAGTCTCATGGACTTTCCTTTTGGGGCTGACTTCGAACCACATCACTCAATCTCAGACTCGTTGGTACTTATGGTTGTAGTCACGAGCCATTGATGACTCATTTTGTGTTTTAATCTTGGTTTGTTTCATGGCAAGAGAACAAAGAAAATATTAAAATAGCATTGCTATTTTGCTAGACTTTGGGACTACTGGGTGCTTAAAAATGAAGTGACCCACTGGGGTCTGTCTGATGGGTAGATGTGAGCATTTATGAAGGGGCTTCAACTAGGTGTGCGTCCTTTAATACATCAAATACATTTGAGTTAAGATCTTGTTTAAAGCCAGGCACCAATGGTGCATGCCTGTAACCCTAGCTACTCAAGATGCTGAGAGCTGAGGATCACAGTTGGATGCCAGCCATGTTAAGAAAATTTGTGAGAAATAATCGTATAAATGCGTTAGAAACAAATGCATGAAAGAAAAAAAAAACATTTAATTACATGACTTAGGTTTCATTTTCCTAACATCACCTTATCTGACCTTTTCTGCTTGACTCGTACATTTACTAGATATTGCAAATAAGGGAAAACTTGGGACCTATGTTTCTTTGGGCTTGGCTTACTTCACTTAATATAATTTTTTCCAAGTCTTTCCATTTCCTAACAAATGGGGCAATGTCATAAGATTATTTCTTTGTTGCTTTGTATGTCCCTCCCCCACAGTATAACCCCTGCTTTCACTGTATTTGATGTGGTATAAGTTGTGGAGGGGAAGGGGAAAAGCAAGTCGTTTAAATAAGGACACAGGTGGACTCGTTGCAACAATGAGAAGTACAAGTTGTAATGTAGAAAACGAACTTTACAACATTGGTGAAGGTGGAGAATTGGGTGGGGGGGGCCGGGGGAGGCTGGGAAGGGATGGGAAGGGTAAACAATGGAGGAGTCTACAATGCTTGCTAAGAAATGTACTAACTATCTTGCCCATGTAATTGTAACCCCTCTGTACATATTTTTACAATAAAAAAGAAGAAAGAAGAAGAAAAAGAAAAAAAGAAAGTTTGTGAGATCCTTATCTCTAACCACCAAAAAGCTGGAAGTAGAGTTGTGTCTAAAGTGGTAGAATCCTAGCCTTGGGAAAAATACCTCAGAGGCAGTAGCTAGGCCCTGAGTTCAGGCCAAGGACTTGCAAATAAAAATGAAAAGAAAAACATCTTGTTCATAGAGTAAAAGTTTTTAATAAGAGCGCAGATCTGTAGACAACTGATATTTGACAAAGGAGCCAAAAGACACACATTGGAGAAAAAAAAAAAAAAACTCTTCAATAAATGGTGTTAGGAAAATGGGTCATCCACTTAGGATACGGAAAACGGGCCTTTTGTCACCTTCTAAAAACAAAAACAAAAACAAAAACTCCAAGAGGTACAGAGAGCTCAAAATGAGAACTGAAGTTTTAAATCTACTACAGAAAAATATAAGAAAACTTATGAAACACAGGTAATTATTTTCTGAATAGGACTCCAGAGAATGGAAATAAACATGGGTAAATGGGACAGTATCAAATTAAGAGTTTTTTTCAAAGCAAAAGAAGCGACCAGAATCAAGAGACAACTCAAAGAATAAGAGAATAATCTTTGCCACTTATCCAACAAATAAAGGATTGATATCCATACTATACAGAGGACTGAAATTAGACATAAAAAACCCACAAATAATGTAATTACATTAACAGGATGGCTAATAAAGTCATCAGGAAATGTCCAACAGCCTTAGTTATAATAAAGAACATGCAAATTAATACTGCAATGAGATTCCATCTACTTCAGTTAGAATGACAGCCACCAAAAAATGCTGGCAAGATGTATTAGAAAAGGAATCTTTATAGTCTTTTGGTGGGAATGTAAACTAGTGTAATCATTATGGATATCAGTCTAAAAATAAACCCTTCCAAAGACTCCACTGTACTAGTATGAGGCATATGTCAATAGAATAAATCAATATACCAGAAAGATGTCAGAATAACTCATGTTTATTACAGCACTGTGTACAATAGCCAAATAATGGAATCAGACAGCTGGAATCTTCTTCTTCTTCTTTTTTTTTTTTTTTTTTTTTTTTTTGGTCAGTGGTGGGCCTTGAACTCTGGGCTTGGGCACTGTCCCTCAGCTCTTCAGCTTAAGGCGAGCATTCTACCGCATGAGCCACAGCATCACTTCTGGTTTTCTAGTGGTTTATTGGAGATCAGAGTCTCACGGAATTTCCTGCCCGGGCTGGCTTTGAACCTTGACCCTCAGATCTCAGCCTCCTCAGTAGCTAGGATTACAGGCATGAGCCGCCGGCACCCAGCATTGGAATCTTCTTGAATGATAAAGAAGTAGTGGTATTGATGCACCATGGAATGTTACACAGCCATGAAGGAAAATGAAATCAAGTCGCTTTCAGAAAAATGGATATAATTAGAAGACATCATAATGAGCTAAGCTAAACAACAACAAAAAAAACCCCACAAGATATATGTTTTTTTTCTCCTATATAAAAGCTAGACCTAAAAATCATATGTATTTGTAGACATGATTCTACTTTTATTATTATGGGCAGACATACAATTTGAGTCTACAAGTCTATTTAAGAGGAGAAGGGGAAGGGGAAAAGAATGAATAATATTGAAATACATTGTAACTATATATGAAAATTACATGAAAGCTGTTAATCAATATCAAGTTGGGGGAGAGAGAGAGGCTAGGGTGGAGTACTAGTAAGAGGGTTGACTAACTAAGGGAAAATAGAATGAATATGGTTTAAGTAGATTTTTGTCAAACCTGTTGAAATTGTTTTGAGAAGAGGGAGGGTAACATTATGTGGAAATGTCACAACTATAACTATTTTATGATTTTTTTTTGAAATGCCAGGGACTTGTTGCTTAAATCTATAGTCCTAGCTACTTAGGAGGTTGAGATCTGAGAACTAAAGTTTGAAACCAGCTCAGGCAGATGAACCTGAGATAGATATTCTGATCTCTAGTTAAACAGTAAAAAAAAAAAAAGGCCGGAAGTGAACGTATACCTCCAGTGGTAGAGCGCCAGCCTTGAGAGAAAAAGCTGACAGAGGGGAGAGAGAGAGAGAGAGAGAGAGAGACCCTGAGCTCAAGACTCAGGAACCTGTACAACAAAAGCAAAAGCAAAACCAAAGTGGAAGTTAATCAAAATTTATGGCAAAAAGAAACTGTGAGATTAAAAAAAATGGTTAGTAATTTTTCTTTGTTGATCATGGGGCCTGAACCCTTAGCCTAGGCTCTGTCCCTGAGCTATTCAGCTCTAGGCTAGTATTCTTCCACTTGAGCCAAAACACCACTTCCAACTTTTTCTTCTTATGTGGTGCTGAGTAATCGAGCCCAGGGCCTCATGCATGCTAGACAAGGACTCTACCACTTAGTTAATTTCCCAGTCCCTGTTACTAATTATTAAAGAGATGTACAGAGGGGTCACCATTTCATAAGCAGATAATGAATATATTTCTTTGGTGGCAATTTCACCCCTTCCTTTGCTCTCTCCATTTCCCTCTCCCATCTCTACCTACAAATTGTATAGTTGTACAGTTCATTTTCCTGATAGTGTCTACTGAGTATCACTGCTGCATTTGTTTACCGTTGGTTCTTCCATTTCTTTGCCTCCTCTTACCCCCCAAAGACAGTTAAAGGAACAAACAGACAAAAAACAAGAAATAAAGACCAAAAAGAAAAAAAAAACAACACCATCTTCATCAACAATGGGAAAAAATATTAAAAACTTGTTGCCATTTACTGGCATTCATGTTGATAAATATTATTTTACAGGTTCACTGGCACAGAGGCATTCATTCCACCTTTGGGTCCCTTCCTTAAGAGTACCTCCTTTAATTGTAAGGGTCTTTTCAAACTGATTGCAGTTTCTACGTGTTTAGAACACACAATATTTAAGTTGAGATGTATTTTATTAATGCAGCTTAATTTATATGTACTTTTAAACCTTAAAAAGCCATCATTGAACACTAATTTTTCTGCACTAGGATGAAAAAAAATGCTGGATTCTGTATATGACTGTAATATTTTCCCAGCAATATTGGGAATTGAGCTTGGCTTGTTAGACCAAGCCTGTGTCACTTGAGCCACACATCCAATTCTACATTTTAATAGTTTACTAAAAGTAATGTTTCTTTGTCTGGGCCTTCATAAAATGTAATGTTCAAATAGTATTAATGTCAATACAGAAAGGAAAAGAATGAGGTCATGTGAATTAAAATTCAAATTTTCGTTGTGCTGTATTTCATCTGTAGATGGTATATTAAAATGAAATAGAATATAAATTAATTCAAAGTCTTGTTTTGCTGGATTAGTTATTACCAGCTTATTTATAATCATATGTGATCCTTTTTTTAAAATTTATTTCTACCTTATTGCCATTTTCTGAGTTTGTTCGGTGGTCTTTTTCTTCCTCTTGGGAGTACTAGGTTTGAACTCAGGGCCCTTGCACTAGCCATGCAGAGGCTCAATCACTTGAGTTATGTACCCAATCCTTTTTCATTATTTTTTGAATAAAGTAGCTTTTTACCCAGGCTAGCCTGACCACAGCCTGCCAAGTAATAGCTCCCATGTCTGTATAGTTCTTTTGGCAGGTGTAAACACTACACCAGCATTTTGTTGGTCTCTTACCCCAACCACACTCTGTGGTGCCAGGCCCAACATAGTCTTATTTTTATTGGGAGTATTTTTAATGCTTGTAGTTTAAGAATATTTATGTTTGAGGCTGAGAATGTGCCTTAATATTAGAGTACTCTCCTAGCAAGCATGAAGCCCTGTGTTGGATTACTTAATACCACATAAACAGAAAAGGCCAGAAGTGGCACTGTATTTCAAGTTATAGAGTACTAGCCTTGAGTAAAAGAAGCTCAGGAGCAGTGCCAGGCCCTGAGTTCAAGTCCCAAGACTGACAAAAAGAAAAAAGAAAAAAAGAATATTGATGGCATGCTCACTCTTTCATTTTTTCTGTCTCTCTTTCTGTCTCTCATGCTGATCATGGTGCTTGAACTCAGAACCTGGTCATGTAAGCCCAGTGCTCTACCATTTGAGCTAATGCACTAAAGCTAGTGCTTTACCACTTTGAGCCACAGCTCCATTTCTGATTTTCTGGTGATTAACTGGAGATAAGACTCTCACATACTTTCCTGCCTAGGCTTGCTTTGGACTGTGATTCTTGATTTCAGCCTCCTGAGTAGCTAGGAATATAGGCATGAGCCACTGGTGCCTGGCCTATATCCCATTCTTAATTTTAGATTTTTTATGGAAATTTCTATTATAAAAGAACTTTTCACATTGTGGAAATTTATATG
This sequence comes from Dipodomys merriami, assembly GCF_024711535.1. Classification (NCBI taxonomy): domain Eukaryota; kingdom Metazoa; phylum Chordata; class Mammalia; order Rodentia; family Heteromyidae; genus Dipodomys; species Dipodomys merriami. The sequence continues at coordinate 283,440 of NW_027206403.1, read as the reverse complement.
GATAAGAAATTCATTTTGGTGTGGCAGCTGTATGTGTACAGAACTCCTTGAAAAGCAAACCCTTAAGAAATAAGACACTAAACTTGAGCTCAGTGACTCCCACTTGTAATCTCTAAAGACTTGGGAGGATCATGGTTTGAGGTTATCTGGGAGAAAAGACTGAATATCAACAAGCCAGGTTGGGGGTATACATCTATAATCTCAGCTATGCAGAAAGCATAAGTAGGAAAATCTTCCTTCAATGCAATGCTCTTAAGTTCAAACCCTAATACTGCTTTTATTGGAAAAAGAAGAAATAGGTCATTTTTTTTGTGAGCTTATGTTTGTAAAAGCATTGGTGTAATTCATTCATATCACTGCAGAGCCTTTTGCTGTTGTTCAGTGGCATGGAGTTAACGGCCCCAAAGAAAGAAACCTTGGAGGAAGAGACCCTGGGTGCCCTGGATGAGGAGTCCCAAGCCAAGTAGGGTGTTTTGCATATTTTCCTCATTGGATTGTAATCTTTTCATACATCTTCTTAATGTATTAATAAGAAGCAATGCAGTTCAAGCTATCTAATGAGTAATTTTTTTTAACTTAGTCAACTTACTTGGGGTCTGAAACTTACATTCCCATTTTTTTCTTGCTAACAGTAGATGGCATTGTCTTGCCTTATTACCATAGTCATTCCCTGCTTGCTTTTTAAAAATATTTTTGTTATCTTTAGGTATTTGTACAGAGCAGTTTATAAATATTGTGTGTCTTGATCAATGTTATCCTTTCAGCATTCTCCCCCAATCCTCCAAGCCACCCTTCCCTTTACTTATATTAATTCTAGGTTATGTATTGAATGTTTTGCAATTTAATAAAGCAATTTATGTGTACTCTGCATCATGATTTGTGTCACCACATCAACATCTTTACACACTCCCTTTTGAAACACCCTTTCCCTTAATGTTTCTCAATTCTGTGGTATGGATTCTTGCCTGCATTCTCCACCCTTCCCCCTTCATCTACCCTTCTCCCCTTGCTCCCTTAGCCTTCCCCTCTTGCTAGCACCAATATCCTGGTTCTTGTTTTGCTGGGCTTTTACTTAAAGTCTACACAATTGCTAATGAGTGATTTAATTTTTTTTTAGGTACTGTGGTTTGAATTGGAGCCTTGAGCTCTTGCTCAGCTTGCTGACATCTAGTGCTGCACCACTTCGTTGCTGCTGGTTATTTTGGAGATGGAGTCTACGACTTTTTGCCTGGGCTGGCTTCAAACTGCAATCCTCTGGATCTCAGTCTTCTGAAGAGCTAACATGCAGCATGACCCACTTGTGTCCCCTTCTAACAGGTTTTAATAAAATTAATGGGTTAAATTCAAATATTCTGCTTTTGCCCACCTCTTTCCATCAGTAGCTTGTTCAACTCATTTCTTCTGTTACTCTCGCCAAGTCTCTCTTTTCTCGCTTTTCTTCTTGTAGCTTAGGTGCCTGGTCTATATCTAGCAGGTTTATACCTTAAGTCCACTTGTCTTTTCGAGTTCGTGTGGGATCTTGCTTAACCAAACCCAAGCTCGATGACTCCTCACAGTTGTCCACCCTACCTGAACCCATAGGCAGGCATTGTAATCATTTGAAACCTCTGCCTGTCTTGACTCCCAGTATTCTGAAATGAGCCCTCAGTTCCACCTAGCAATCTGTTTCAGGGTTTCACTTTTACCACCTTTAAAGCTTAGACTTTCTTGTCTGCTCAGAACTCTGACACTACACTTTCCTTCTCACCCCCACACCTCCTCTTTCATTCTCCCTGTGCAGCTTTGTGTCTTAAACAAGGTGGGAGTCATCAGATGGGAACTTCACAGTTTTCTCACTGTCAAAGTTAGAAACCTGTTTATAGCCACTCACCTCCTAGCTTCCTGCCTTCCTGGTAAAAGACTATCTTCTCACAGCTCTTCAAGTTTTTTATCTTTTCTCTCTCTAATTCATAGAAGCTTCATAGTTACGGCTTTTCTCTTCTGAATTCATGTTCTTTCTCCCAGATCTGGTCTTGGAATCAACATTTTAAATATGGTCATTCTCATGCTGGCACTGGGACTTGAACGCTGGGACTCTCACTTGACTTTTTTGCTCACGACTGGCATCATTAGCTAAAGCCATGTCTCCCGTTATGTTTTTTCTGGATAAGTGGAGATAAGAGTCTGAAGGATTTGTGTACCCATGCTGGCTTCAAACTGTGGTTCTCAGATCTCTGCCTGCTGAATAGCTAGGATTACAGGTGTGAGCCACAGGTGCTTAGCACTCAGAAATCTGCTGAACCTTCTCTTGAAACTCCATTCTCTCATGCTTCCATCTTTCTGAGTTGTGTTCCCTCTTTCTTCATTTCCATACCCCATCCTCATTCCTCACTTCACTCCTGCCCTCTTGTCCTTCTGGAAGCTGTCACCATGTCTCCTGATGTAATGGTTGTTTCAACATGAGTCTTCTTTGTTCTCAGAAGCATTGTACTTTATTGCTTTCTTAAACATGTCCTCTCACTGGCTTCTGACATTACTTTACTGGTTTACCTTCTGCCTCTCCGTATCTCTGTTGTAGGCTCATCCTTATCTTCTTGGTCTTTTAAAATGCCATTTCCTTCAGCGTCTCTTCTTCTAGAGCCTGTTTGTGGGATCTTATGTATCCTGTAGCTTAAACTGTCAGGTTTATCTCCAGAATTTATCTCTGAGTCCTTCCTTCAGTATACTTCTGGACACCTCCCCTGATCCCATATATTCCTTGTATTCCACATATCCAGGATTTAGCAAATTACTTTCATTACAAGCCTCTGAGCCTCCTTAGTTGTTTCCACAAACTAGAAGCCTAGGAATCACCCATGGAACTCCTTTTGAGACTACCTCTCCCAAATTCAATCCTTCCCTCTGCCCTGTGTGATTTGTACCCTACCTCCAACACCACAGTCATCTGGCTGTCACATGGCTCCCTGCATTCTCACCTTGTATGCCAAAATGGCATTCAGACTACTGTGCCCTCTTGCTCACTGAATCCTGTTCTTCTTTAAGTTTCTGATCTGACCTGCCCATTCCTACATGGTCTGGCCTCCACAGGACCCCTGGCTCTAACTGTGCCTTCCCTGGGTTCACTTCATGTCTCTTATTTTTAATCTCAGACATACCTGTCCTGTATTTCTGTCCTCACATCTGACATGCTTTCGCAAGTATTGATTTCCTATTTTCTATATTTCCATTCATCCTCACCTTCAAACCATTAGAACTTTTACTCATTCTTCACCTGCCCATGGCAGTGTGTCTAAAGAGCATAGACATGAACCCAGAGTGGTGAGTACAAATTCTAGCTCCACCACTCACCAGACTGGACAAGTTATTTAATCTTTCTTCTTTGGTTCTGTTTTCTTCATCTGTAAAATGGTAACAATATAGTACTTGTGCTAAAGGGTTGTTGTAAGGAGTGTGTGTATATGTAAGGGAAAGAATGTACACAAAGTGCCTAGCATCTGGTTAGCACTGTAGAAATATCACTGTGAAAATCTATATCTATTTAGATATAGAAATATCAATATTATCAGTGTGACTTATCCTAAGAGTAAAAAGGCCATAATTATTGGTGATTATCAAAATAATTAATTTGCTATTCAAAGCTGATGAGAACCTGCTTTGTTCTCATAACTACACGTTGCTTCCATGGACTCTCACCTCCCACCACTCCCACCCCCGGGTCCTTCCTGGTTCTCAGGAATAATTCATTCCTGACCTCATCTGAAGTGCAGGACCAAAGCCGGGCACTGATGGCTCACTCCTGTCATCCCAGTTACTCAGGAGGCTAAGATCTGATGATCACAGTTCAAAGCCATCTCAGGCCGGAATGTCTTTGAGACTCTTATCTCCAATTAACCACCAGAAAGCCAGAAGTGGCCTGTGGCTCAAGTGGTAGAGCAGTAGCCTTGAGCTGAAGAGCTGAGGGACAGCACCTAGGCCTAGAATTAAAGCCCCATGGCCTACAAAAAAAAAAAAAAAAACAAAGGAAAGTTCAGGACTAGGATGATACCTCTGCTAGAAAATCCCAAATGGAATATAAATTCTGAACAGGACAGTTTGGATAATAAATCCCCAATAGGACCAGACAAAGAATCTCCAAAGAAGAGTCTATCAACTCCTGGTTTCTTCTTCCAGCCCAATCCTTTTATCTATCCAAAGACCCTATATGAAAGACTTACCTCTCCCCTCTTGTCCCAATCTTCTTACGTATCTAAAGATGGAATATGAAGGAATGACCGCCGCCCTACTGTCTCAGGCACATATGGACCAGGCAAAGCCCAGGTATGTGTGCACTTGATGTGCAGGCAGGGCAGTCTGACCCAAGCCTGTCCTTCAACATTCCACTGTGGGCTGATTGAAAGTCCCTACCTTTCTCTGCCCTAATAGGCTTTTGTAACCTCTGCCCCCTGGCTCGGACCCCACAAAGCCCACCTCCAAATCCAGCTCCTTGTAGCCTCCACTCCTGCGGGAAGGTTGGGTGCCGCTTGCTGATTCTCAGTAAGTAGACCTGTCGAAATGGAGAGTCCAACCTGTTCCTATTCCTTTTTCTATTTTTCTTAACAAAAACTGCAAAATACGTTGGAAAAATAAGATTAATAGTTAATATGATGACTTAAGCAGTGACTTGCCTAAATAAAGACATGTAAATTTATATGAATGTTGGAAAATACATTAACTGGATACCTCTGGGAACACATAATATTCTTTCTGAACCAATGAACATTTATATATAGTTGGGTGATATAAGGTTGAGTAACAGAATAAAATATAGCATCATTCTAATCTTCATACTTACGGAGATACTGTAGCATTCATAAAAGACAAAGTGATTCTCTGATCTCTCTAAGAGATGGCAATCTCCATGAGGGCTAGTCAACAAATCTCCACTGGCCATAGCTGTTACTAAGCATCTGGTTGAACTGCTGGTGCTGCCCTGTAGAGCAGCCAGGTTGACCAACCATGCTGAGAAATCCTTGTTTTTGTTCTCTCTTGTCAAGCTTTTGAAAGTTGGAAAAACTATATCAAATGACAGTGACACTGGCTGGTCTCAGCCTTGTCTAAATAGTGATTTAACATTCCTGCTTTCAATAATATACAATGTGTACTTCTCAGTTATAGAAATTCTAGATGAATGAATTCAATACTATATAACCAATAATGTTTTCTTTTTACAGATAATCACAACTGCTCTTCTTTTTGATGTTGCTTCCTTAGATGAATGTGAAATGATCCCATGTGTTTTAATATGTGAGGATAACTGTCACAACTTGTATTTTGTTATAAAAATAGCATTTCTGAAGTATTACTGCGTGCCAAAATCTGCTCTTTATAGAACTGTGTATTAATTCACTGAACTCTGAACTTCTCTGAGCAGTTAACTCTTAACTTTTCACATGGAAGCACAGGGGTTAAACAACTTATTAGTAAATACATGGCTAAAATTATAGTCCAACTGTGCACCAGACAGAAAATGATAAGAATGGTTAATTGTCATTCAGATGACCATCCTGTTAGGGACTTCCCTTAGCTGGCAATAGGTTGCTCAGTCCTATAATCTTAGCTCCTCAGGATGCAGAGATCTGAGGATTGAGGTTCAAAAGCCAGCCCAAGCAGGAAAAGTCCATGAGACGCGTATCTTCAAGTAACCACCAGAACTGAAAGTGGCAATGTGGTTCAAATTGGTAGAGTGCTAGCATTGGCAAAAATGCTCAGGAAGAGTTCCCAGATTCTGAATTCAAGCCCCACAATGGACACACACACACACACACACACACACACACACACACACACAGAAAGAGAGAGGGAGAGAGAGAGAGAGAGAGAGAGAGAGAGAGAGAGAGAGAGAGAGAGAGAGAGAGAGAGAGAGAGAGAGAGAGAGAGAGAGAGAGAGAGAGAGAGATAGAGATTCTCCTAAAAAGAGAAGATACTGGTTCTGTCAGCTTGAGGATTGTCAGAAAGGTCACTGATGATTTCCCTAGATAGAATTGATGGAACAACCACCCCATTCCTTCCCTTCATGAAAAGAAAATGTTGAGGGTATGTTTGCTTGCTTGTTATCTTGTACAAGTGTTTGAACTGAAGGATTCAGCTTGCTTGCTTGTCACTCTCCCACTTAAGTTATGCCTCTAACCTTGTTGGTCATGGGGCTTGACCTCAGGGCCTGGGCTCTGTCCCTGAGCTCTTCAGGTCAAGGTGAGCACTTGAGCCACAGCACCACTTCCAGTTTTCTAGTGGTTAATTGGAGATGAGTCTAACAGACTTTCCTTCCTGGGCTGGCTTTGAACCACGATCCTCAGATCTCTGCCTCCTGAGAAACTAGGATTACAGGTATGAACCACCAGTACCCGATCTAGCCAAGCTTTTGCTGGTTATTTGGGAAAAGTCATATTGCAGACTTGTTATTCACAAGAGCTCAATTCTCCTCTATAAGACTGTAGTTATGAGCCAAGGTGGTCTAGCTGAGTAAGTATTAATACAAGGTATCTATCTTCTATTGCACTTTGTTTCCAAGTGTATTTGTATAAACAAAGAATATTTTGCATATTTGTGTGTTAGGCTAAATTTGCTTGCCTCACTCATGTCTGCTTAGTAAGTTTTACTTAGTTCTAGGGCCCAGTTTCTTTGGTTCACTGTATTTTTGCCTAGGTTCAGGTAGAAAGTCGAAATGTGTATGTGTGGACTGGTGTTTTAGACATTCTCTTGGAATATCACGACTCTTTTTATAAGCTCCATTGCCCCCTTACTCCCTAAATCTCAATGTAGTACAAAGGTGAAGGTTTTATAGATGCAATGCATCAACCTTGTGGTACCTTGGCGCCCCTCAGAGTCATCACATGGACCTCTGATGGGTCTACGTGTGCTGGGTATGAGGGTCTTTCCAGGATGCACATTTAGAAGTGCCACTTCTTTCTTGGTAACGGAAGCAACTGGTGCCACATATAATTTCTACTCTCTAATATTTTCCTTCAGCGATATAAACAGGACAAGAACATAGAAATACTATGTTTTATTACAACAATATACATAACCTATGTTATTTCAACCTTTAAAAACATTGTAGTATTTTGTGTACAGTCAGTATTCTTTCTGTAATTCCTTTTTATTACTTTTGAATGTAACGGAAGTAATATAGTTTGTGCATATTTTACCATTCTAGTATAACTTCATTTGTAGTACTTACATGCAACTATTTTTCAAATTCTGAGATTTAATACTATGTTTTTGGATAACAATTTTATTGTACTTCTATTTCAGTTTGCCATTATGGCCTTATAAATACAAACAATAAAATCCATTCTTGCTAGTATGGAGTTCAATGTCCTTTGGAAACTACAGACTCAGGATATAACATTGTGCATACACTAATGTGTATCACCTTATTTACAACTGCTCAATAAAATCAGTAGTTCAGATGGCAGCTTCTTTATTTGGCACACTGGGCCCACTGGGCATGATGGGGCCTCTGGTGAAGTAAAAGCCTAGCTGCAGCCCTTCCACCTTCTGCACCACCTTCTTCTTCTCTGGCAGGCTAGGGCAGTCCTCAGTTGGTGCCACAGCACAGAGCCAGCTGCAGTTGCTGGAAGCTCTACCTGGGCATGGCTTACATGGCATGGTGCCACTGAAGCACTCTAGCACCTGCCTGCAGGCCCAGGGCCTGAATGACCCTTCCCTGGGATCTCACACTGCATTTCATGATGGGGCTGACAGAATCGAAGCCATTCGCCAGATCTTGGAGCAGGGGATGACTCTGCTGCGTTCTGAGGAGAAAGACAGGCCCAGAGGTCGTTACTCCAACTTTTGTACCCAGGTCAGTGTGGAAGCTTCCTTCCCTGCATCCTCCCGCTGGCTCAGGCTGCCCCGCTCCTTGTCAATGGAAGAGCAACCATTGACACTCATGTCAGGTACTAATGGTTGCTCTTTTGGGTTCATTAATTTATGTAAAGAGAGCCCCTCCCTCAGACAACAAGTTATATTCAGGGTTTTGTAAACATTCTGTATCTGAGCATTCCCAATGTTTGGCTTTTGTATTCTTTCTTGTAAATTCTAGTGAAATTTGTATTTTAGGTGTTGAGGTATGGGGAAGAGCAGCCAGATTATGAACATAGTTTCCTACAAGCTTTTTAGCTAAAAAGGAAAACATATTCTCCTCTAAAACTGCCTATCAGTCAACAAATTAGAGGGGAACAAGGCTGTTTTCTCCTAAGATCAAAATGTGCTAGTTTTATATACATGCTTTATGTGTTCAAAATACAATTAAGTCGGCCTGGGTGGCTCAGTGGTAGAGTGCTTGCTTTGCATGCCTGAGGGCCTGGGATTGAATCCTCAGCACCACATAAGCAAAATGAAAAAAGCCAGAAGTGGCGCTGTGGCTCAAGTGGTAGAGTGCTAGCCTTGAGCTCAAGAGCCGAGGGACAGCGCCCAGGCCCAAAGTTCAGGCCCCAGGGCCGGACCCCCAAAAAATACAATTAAGTCATTCTCTATCGTGGATACGATTGGGGAAACCTAAGAGTTATGTGTCCTGGGAGCTAGAGGCAGGATTTTTGTGAGCTTTATCCAAAGTGGGGGAGAGGGGAGAGGGGGAAGGTGTTAAAATCCGTATATTATTTTGTAGAATCAAAGTAATACAAAATGAGGATGACAAAAAATCTGTCTGGTCTAGATCTCACGTGCTACCCTTGACATGGCACTTTTTGCCGTTTCTGGCTGTGGTTAGGTCCACCTGCCTGGTGGGTAACTTGTCTTCAAGGCATCTTGGTCCTGAAGTGGGACCTGGATTACCTAGTGGCAGTTGGAACCAGTCCAAGTACAGGACAAAGATCACTTCCAATGCATGGCTCCATAATTCCTCATGCACGTAGGATTACCAGTGAAATTTCTCTGAATTTGACTCCAGAAAACAATCACTGAACCAAAAGGACAGGCCATCTAACACCTTTCCTATTCCTCCATTCCCTCCTTCCTTGGTAAAGTGCAAAATAATTTTGCAGGTTTTGGCTCACAAACAAATCACCCACCCTCCCCTGGTAAACTAAGTTGCAAGTGACTAAGTCATGTAAATGCATAGTGCCACATTCTTTATTCTGGACAACATCTTCAGGTTGTTTGATGCTTTAATCTTTTTTTTTTTATTTCTTTTTGTCCGTTGTGCGGCTTGAACTCTGGGCCTGAGTGTTAACATGTTCCTGAACTCCTCAGATCAAGGGGAGCCCTCTACTACTTGAGCCACCGCAACACTTCCTCTTTTCTGGTGGTTAAGTGGAGATAACAGTCTCACAAACTTTCCTGCCAGGGTTTGCTTTGGACCATGAATTTTTAAATTATATTTCTATATTTTTTTGCTAATTTCAGGAGACTTGGTTCTCCTTTCTCTTTAATTTTCTCCTGTATCTTCTTGTTTTGGAACAAATGTCATGGACTCTCCATCCATTCAAAACTAAGCTTATTTCATTAATTTAATAGAAAAGGAATCACGCCTGCCTGCATCTCAGGGCAGCTTCGCAAATAATGTTAATCTGATAATTCACATCATGAATTTTCAAATTCATGTTGATAATTTTTTTTGTAAACCATTTACTAAAGAGTTCCCAAAAAGCAAGAATAAATATTAATGTTCTGATTTCTAACAAGGTTAAAAAAACTAGTAATTCAACAAAACACATTGTATTCTTCCCAGATTCCATGGTGTAGAAGCCGTTAACACTAACCCCCTCCTTTCAAAATTGTAGCTTTATTCAGTTTAACTGTGCTGGCTTTCATTTTGGTACTAGCATCAATAATTTTCTTGTAGTATTTGACAGTGAAATTCCATTTGTTAATAGCTCAGTTCTTATTGACAATGGTAGACTCAAAAGTTAACTATCACAGAGCATAAAATATTGAATAGCATTAATTATATGCAACTATTCCATAAATTAATAAAGTACCATGTATATGCATGTTCATATAATTTTTAAAACGCAAAATTATATATCTGTGTCTAGTCACCTCTGTATAACCTCTTTCCTTTCCACATCCAGTTAGTCACTCATGTTAAATATCTGAAGAATAACTTGTCCCAATGGGCCTTCAAGAGGCCAGGGGTACCCAAGTCTACTGGCTATGCCCAATCTGCCCTTGTTTTCTTAGGCAATGAAGTATCAGTGTCACGGGTGTCAGGGATCAGGTGCCTGGAACCATAGTACTATGAATTATGTAGAACACAGTAGCAGAGACTAGGATACCAGGGAAAGAAGAATTGTGACTGAAATTGTTGAGTTGTAAAGGCCAGGTGTAGGAAGCATGTCTCGAGTTCACTGCTCTTGCTGCTCCGAGCCCAGGGAAGCGGGGAAGGTTCCAGCTCTGGATCAGGACCAGGCTTTGTGGACAAGCCTGGGTGAGGAATCTGGGGACCTGCACAGTGGCCACCTTGTGCAGCCTGGGAACTTCCTTAGCGTGGCCTAGTCTTCTCCACAGAAAGGCACATTCACTCCTGTGCCTCTCCTGCCTTCAGGATTCTTGCTGTCCTCTTGTCTTCTGCCATGTCCAACTACAGGTATCAACTTCTCCACAGCGCTGAGAGGCCATCACAGAGATGCTCACAAGGATTCTCATGCCTGGTTCACCAAGCATGCAGGACTCCGGGGTGCCATCCTCCAGGCAAAGTGTACCTCCATTTCAGCTTGGCCGCCCCTGCCTAGGGGACTACAAACTGCGTTTTTACACAGGAAGCCAGGGGTACACAAGGCCATCCTGCAGTCTATGGCATCCTTTCTCTCCTTCTGCTCAGGTGTGGGGAGGCTGTGGAGTCAACCACAACATCACATTTGATTATCTAGAAGGAAGAAGAAAAAAGTTTCATTGTTCCAGATATAACTGCCCCTGGGATTCTCTGTGTACACGAGGTGTGTGTGTGTGTGTGTGTGTGTGTGTGTGTGTGTGTGTGTGTGTGGTGTGAGAGAGTCAGACACAGCTGAGGTTTGGGGTAAAACACTTCTTCCCTTCAGCACTGAGTTTTGGTATCTAATGGTTTTCCCCCCATCCCAATTCTGAGTCAACGTTCTAAAGTTGTCCTTCTGTATACTTTTATCCTTTGATCTTCTTGATGTTCAGATTCCTATGGTCTGCTTGTGAACTTTACCATTTACTGTTGAAGGTGGTGCTGTTTTAAAAATAACTTATGAAGCCCTTTGATCACTTTAAATGCTATTTTACTGTGTTAGTGCATTTTACTTAGCCCAACTCAGGGCCTCGGCTGTGACTTTTAATTCTGAGATTAGCTTAGGGCTAATATGAGATACTATCCTTTCAATCTATCTTTCAAGTGAAAGATGTTCGGCATCTTTACTGAAATAATTGCCTGGTTGTAAAAAAAAAGTGTTATAAATGTACAATCGGTTGATTTTAGTAAATTGTTCACCTTTGTAATGATATTTACTTTTTACTAAGGTGAATTGTTGGAATGGGAGAAATCACAAATTCTTTTTTTATTGTGAAAAAATGTACAGAGGGGTTACAATTACATCGGCAAGATAGTGAGTACATTTCTTATCAAGCATTTTGTAGCCTCCTCCTTTGTTTACCCTTCCCATCCCTTCCCATCCTCCCTCTCCCCCAACCTGATCCTCCCCCCCCATTGTAAAATTCGTTTTTGACATGACAACTTGTACTTCTCATTGTTGCAACAGGTCCAACTGTATCCTTATTTAAACGACTTGTTGGAAAATCACAAATTCTATAACTTAAAAATTGATCAAATATAAAAAAAGAAAGAAACACTGATTAGGAATCATGTACAAATGTAAATGTTTAATAAATAAATGAAATGTTTGAAATTCTTATCCACAAAGGAAATATACATCAAAAAGTCACAAATTCCATCTTACACATCAGAATACTTATCACAACTCAAACAAATAAAAACAAATGCTGGAGAGGTTGAAATAAATCAGGAACTATATATAGTTGTGTGGCATTATAAACTAGTGCAACACATATGGAGATCAGAATGGAAGTTTAGACAATGCCAAAAAAGACACATATTTTAATGAGCTTTACAGCAACTTGGGTACATATGGAAGAAATATGATTCAACATGAATATCCATGTACATGGGAGGAGTATTCATAGCAATCAAGCTCTGCAGTCAACCTGGGTGCAGAAAGGGAATAAAGAAAATATGATATTCATAGCTATAAACATATACTGGGATATAAGAGAAATGAATGCGTCTACTATTTCTTTTCAAAATATTTTTGGATATACACAATCCTAATTTCACTGGGCTTTATGGCATTGAGTTTTGCTTTCTTGATGAACCTCCATAATGATTTTCAGAGCAGTTAAAAAGGTTAAAGATATCCTATAATAAGTGGATGGGGGACTGAAATTTAAATATATCAGTGAACACATACAGGACAATCATATATAGTTCTAATTTGAAGCAATTTTAAGAAGGCCACAATTAGGGGAAAGACAATGTTAGAAGATTAATAACAAATTTTGTTGAAAAGTTGAATAAAGAGGTATAAAATGAAATTTATCAAAAGATGTTGAATGATAGAAGATGGATGGAGGTTAGAAAAACAGATTCATCTGCATGGTCAACTCGACTGAGGTATATGCATATTTGGTGTACACTCATGAAACTCATTCCAAAACATAAAATATCCTTAAAATATTTATGAGAAGATAGAACAGGATCTGTCTTGAGTATATGTAATAGCAAGAATAAACTGCAGGATCAGAAATGTGAATGAGAGAGAATATCACCAAAATAGTTTATGTGATTCTGTTAAGATGCACAATGAATCTTTGTTTGGGAAAAAAAGAAAGAAGATGAAGAAAACATATGAGGTGTTGTCAAGATATATCTTACACATATACAGAGATGGAAAAACAGGAAAAATGTGCAACTAATTAGTGCTAATTTAACAAAACATTTTGGTCATTTTAAAAAATGAAACTATGAAAATAATATTTAATATCATCAAATAAATATGCCATGGAAGAAAATGTACATAGACAGATTTTCCCCAAAATTTGTTTTATTTGATAACAAATGGATTAAATTAAAATGTAATTATGTCTGAAGATGTTAACACTTTCAAATGTCATTGTTAGAACCACCAAAGGAAAATAACAGAGAAGTAGAGAGTAAAAACAATCTCTGTTTTGGATGAAGATACTCAGTAGAAATTTGTGACGAAAGAATGTGCTCTGTTTTCCTCATCAATATAGAGGTAGGACACATACCTTTTGACAGAACACTTGTAGTAAGCGCAATTAAGTTACTAATTTAGGTAGTAATTCAATACATTTATTCCCTAATTTTATGATGTGACTCCCAAATTATATGAGTGGTCCTAGGAGATTTTCTGAGCTATTTCACCCAGAGTTTCTAATTGCTTCACCTGTCAATGTTTCTTCTGCTACTTTCATTTCTCCTTGTTTCTCACGTCAACTCCTGTGACCTTTTGATTCATGAGAAAGAGCTGGAGAAATGTGAGGATGGCCTGGAGTCTGAGCTAACATCCACTACAGCTAAGAGGATCTGGTGAAGCACCTCCACCTGGGCCTCAGAATCATATATTAATTGACCTCTTCATAAATGGGGAAACTCACTTCATCAGGAAGACTCTGTCATTCCTTGGCTTTCTCTGAAAAGATTTGGTACTAGGGCACAATTGAGAATGAGCTTTCTCTCCACCAGCCACAGCCTTAGCAGGAGGAACAGATTCAAATCTGAAAATGGTCTCAGTTCTCACAGGGCCAGTCAGAAGACAGGAGAACATACTTTCCTGCTCATCAGGGACTTTCTGGTAGGATTAGAGTCTGGACAAAGTCAAAGATGGAGATAAACTTAGACTGGGCATAAGGGGGACACAAAAAAAACTTCCCTTTCTTTGACTATGAGTGAGTTGGTGAGTTGTTTAGTCAGACATGATGCCTCCTTCATATCAGAAAATAAACTATGTGAATTATGTCACTGCAATTTTGTGGGAGGTCAGTTTCTTCGAAGGAGAAGGGGTTAAAGTTGCCACCACAAGTTTGCTCCCTAGGCTGTTGTCTCTCCACACCTTCCCATGCCAGGAATACATTGATTCTTTCAGGCATTCAACTACTTGTCCAGATCCTAGGCAGGAATACTATATGCTATTCTTTTGCATCTCTTGCATTTGAGGTAAAATAGACCCAGGCTTAGCTCATGCCAAGAGGTAGATGCAATGTGACAACAAGCTCAGATTTGTACTGAAGATCAATCATATTGAAAAAAATAACTGAAATTAATAGCATCCTTCTATACTTACATATTTACTAACAGACAACTTCCTGGTTGCTCATCATGTAATTTCTTTCTTTTTTTTTTTGGGGGGGTGTCTGGTCATGGGGCCTGAACTCTGGGCCTGGGCACTGTCCTTCACGCTGTCCCTCAGCTCTTCAGCTCAAGGCTAGTGCTCTACAACTTGAGCCACAGCACTAGTTCCAGATTTTTCTTTTTGCTTATGTGCTGCTGAGGAATGGATCCCAGGGCCTCAGGCATGCAAGGCAAGCGCTCTACCACTGGGACACCTTCGAGCCCCTGTAATTTCAATTCTTTAGTAGCAAGAACCATTCTAGGAGGTCTTTCCTGGCCATACTTTTTGAGGTTTAAACTGAAAATTGAACTTACTAGAATCTCAAAAGTTTCAGTTTGGGGGTGGTAGATACTGGTGGTTCATACCTACAATCCTACCTAATCAGGAGACTGAGACCTGAGGATGGAAGTTCTAAGCTCTCTTGGAAAGAAAGTCTATGACATGTCTCTCTAGTTACCAAAAAAAAAAAAACAACCAAAAGTGGTACTCTGTACCAAAGTGGTAGAGAGCTAACCTTTAACAAAAGAGCTGAGGGCCAGTACTCAGGCCCTGAGTTCACATGCTGTGAGCAACAAAATGTAAGTTTCATTTTTTTGACTATGGTTTCCTTTTCTAACACACTATGTACTTTATCTGGAAGTCTTACTTAAGGTTCCTATGTCTCACTCAAGTAGATTTTTTTGGGGGGGTGTCCAGTCGTGGGGCCTGAATTCTGGGCCTAGGCGCTGTCCCTCAGCTCTTCAGCTCAAGGCTAGCACTTTACCACTTGAGCCACAGCACCACTTCCGGCTTTTTTCTTTTTGCTTATGTGGCGCTGATGAATCGAACCCAGGGCCTCATGCATGCAAGTCAAGAGCTCTACCGCTGAGCCACTTTCCCAGCCCCTCAAGTAGATTTTTGTCTGTCAACAATAACCAAGTCTATAAAGTCTACCTAGAGTACAAACAGCAAGTTCACAACAAGTAGTGTTAAGTGTGGGTGTGTAGACCTTAGACTAATTCTTACTTTAAAGAAACTATGTTGGCCTTCCTTCCACTTGAACAATTGTGTGGAAAATAGATGTATCTCTGGATTTCTTTGGTTCTTTCCAGAATCTATTTTCTTCAGATTATTTTTCCATTGATATAGAAAAGTTCCAAATTGTGGCTACTATTATTAATTGTATTGCTAGTTTTAAGCATGGGAAAATAGATCAAAGGTATTTCAAATTTCATTGTGTGAAAAATGTTCATCCATTATCTAAATTCAAAAAACATACATTACTAAAGGCACTGTTTCTTCGGTAAAAAGAAGAGCATGAGGGACAGGAGTTCATAATTTTATATGATTCTAGTTTTAAGAGCAAGACTAAATGCTTGCTTGTACATAGTTGACACTTGCAAATAATTTATTATATAATTATATATGCATACATATGCATATATAATTTACATATTGACACACATACGTATCTATACATGTATGCATATAGTATATATATATATATATATATATATATATATATATATATATATATATATATATATATATATATATATATATATATATATATAGTATCTGTATGCTAGTACTAGGATTAAATCAGGGCCTAAGTTATTTTGCTCTTATTTTTTGCACAAGGTTGGCATTCTTCCATTTGAGCCACAGATCCACCTTTAGTTTATTGGTTCTTAGTTTACTACCAAGGTCCATTTTACCTTGTCTGTCTTGAAACTATGATCCTCAGCTTTCAGCCTTCTAAATAGATAGGTTTAAAGGCAAGCACCACTAAAACCAGCCCTATTCTCTTTGAATTAAAAATAAATTTAAAGTACAATAACTTGTAGTGATTTCAAATAAATGTCTTTTCATTTAAACTAAAATAAACTGCCTATTTTTTTTCCAACTCACGTACAAAGAAAGAAAAGGAAAAATTCTAAAGGAAAAATCCTAAAGAACCTCTGAATCTAAAAATTCTCAAGCCTGCTAGCCACAGTTTATTTGCTGGGAAATAGAACAGGATGATATTGTCTACAAGCAGAGCAGGAGAAAATCTCTTCACTGAAGTTGCTGCAAGTCTGATGAGGATGAGGGCAAGCAACTTTATCCAGGAAGTATCACAAAGTGTTTGCTGTGGTAGGCTGACTCTAGTGGATAAGTGTAGCCTATCTTATAGGATGTTCATAATGATGTGGAGAATAATCAAAGGTGAATATGTGATTAGAGACGTGTGATTTCCTGAAGATGAATGTTTATATTGTAGTTTGTATACTGTTGAAAATAAGACAGTTAAGATAGGGATATTTATGCAATTTTTCTGTTGTAAAACAGTTAGACTAGCAATACCTTTGAAAATTGATAGTAAAGTAAGAGTCCTTACAATTTCTTTTGCAACATAAAATTTTACATATTAAGTAGTTGTTTATTCTGAATTGGTTTAGAAATGAAATATCATAATATAGTGAATACTCAATAATAATGACTTAAGAATATGCCAAGGACAGTCACAGTTACTTAGGAGGTGGAGATCTGAAGATAGCTGTTTAAAGCTAGGCCAAACAGAAAATTACTGTGAGACAGTTATTAGCCAAGAAAAAAATGTAAGAAGTTTTTCTGGGTTCAAGTTTTAAACTGCTAGCCCTGAGCAAAATAGCTCAATGACAACACCAGGCCTAGTTCAAATCTTAGTACTGGCACAAAAATAAATTATGCAAATAAAACATACAAATATGTTTATTAAAATAAAGTCATCATTCCTTGTATCCTTCACAATATAATAATAAACTAATTTTATAATTTATATAATTTATAGCAGTTATAGAATATCAGTAATTATACATATATCATTTATGTTATAATAACATTATATATACTATACACAGATTATAGTAATAACAATAATATCCATTAATTAATACATGTTTTAGAATAAGGAATGGATTTCTTTGGTACAACAAAGTACCTTATCACAAAAAATTATTCCTTTTGGATTATATATCACTATCAAACTATTCCATGTGTATTCAAGCTACTTAAAAGCCTGTGTTCATAAGTACAGGTGTTGTTGACGTGGATTGTTACTCCTTAAACAATTACTCTAATTACTTCCACAAACAGTGGAAGCTGAATGATGTTCATCCAGGTGTCTTTAGAAATTAAACCGATCTTTATTGATACAAAGATCACTTACAAAGTCATTACCCATACCCTTTTCATTTAAAATTATTTACATTCTGTAGCAATTTTACTGCCATTATGCCCATAATGAAGAAGATAATGTGGGTTTATCTGCTCCATAGTTCTTAAAAGGTATTGAATCTGACATTTACATAATATCCTTAGAAATGCCAGGTGTAAAACTAGATTTGAATTATGGGTATGCACGTGGTCAGTCTTAGATAGTTGGGAAATTTGCTTGGCCTTGTTGCCTAGGTCTTTTTTAGTGAAATATTGAATTCCTATCCTAAATTAAAGTACTGTTATGAGCACTAAAACTACTTTAGTGAAGGTGCAATGCTTGGAATGGTTTGTGCACCTTGTGTAGTAGGTCCCAGATAAATATGCTTCTATCACCATGGTCACAGCATCCTTCCTGAAGGCCTTCAGAAACATTTACCAAGTGGAGTTCCGGAAAGATGGAGGAGGAGAAGCTGGAGGCTAAACAAGCTCTCACATAAAAAGCAGTATTAGAGTTCTAGTGAACAGTCCTAAGCCAGAGAATCACACCAAGTGTGCCATCACAGGACAGAGAGTTAGGCCAGAGAGGGAAAATCCAGGCAAGGAGACAGATCTGAGCAATTGCCAGCAGCCGCCATACCTGCAAAACAGAGAGTCAGGAACAAAGTAGCCAGGCACAGTGGGTGAGCGGATTCTACTCAACACCAGCAAGAACTCACAAGGAGCAGATATCTTCATCCTGCAGTTCACAGACCAGAGATGACCCAGGAACCAAGACTCGGCTAGAGTAGAAGCCTAACGTCCTCACTCCTTCTCAGGGAGCAGAGGAGGGAAGGCCTCCCCTCCCCCCTCCAGTACCAGAGATCTCCATCTTGGATACTGACAATGTTCGGTGGAGCTGCTAGCTCCAACTCAGGTCTTGGAAGAAAACTAGGGTCATTTAGCAGGTCACAAGAACCTAAACTTACATGCCATACTCAGCTCCACCCAGGGAAAAGACACCCAGCTCAGGTGCCAGCCCCAGGATTGGCTTTCTTCACTGGGTAATCAGAGCCAGAGGCTGCCCCTCCTTTTAGCAGCCTTGACAATCAGTTGAAATTCAGTAAACATAAACACTCAGAGTGGCTACAGCCTGGGCTCTGTGAGTTTCTCACAAACTAGCCCCCAGGAAAAGCTACTGTTTGCTGAAAGGCCTCAACTCTACCTAGAACATAGCCTCATCACAGTATCTCCAAACTTGAGGAAAAAGCCATCTCCCTCTTTTGTGAAACTCAAAGCAGATCTCCCTCCCATTGAACTATTCTGGGAAGAGGATCATAAAATCCTGGGTAAGGCAGACCATTTTTCTGCCTGTTCAAACAAAGTGACTTAAGAAACCAACCAAGCCACAGGACAAAAAAACACCATAAGCAGACCAGAGACTCCAACAAGAGGCTGGTTATGGACACAAGGGAGATACAGGATTTTTCCTAAGCCTCCCAAAAAAATCAAAGAACATTTTTTCTATTGTTTTTTACATTTTATAATTTTTTTTCTAAAACTGTTTTTTAATTTTCAATTTTTTCCTTTATTGAAAAAAATTGTTTTCTAGTAACTTTTTTTTCCCTCTTATACTTTTTATTTTAGGGGTATGTGTCTGTGTGTGCGTTGTTCTTTCTTTTTTTTTTCGTTAAAAAATTATTTTGTTTTTGTTTAGTTCTACTGAACTTCGGATCTTTTTTTGTTTCTTTCTTATCCTTTTCACCTTTTCTTCTCTTTCATTCTTCTTTATGTGACTTAACTGTTGTTCGGCACATCCTCAGATAAACCCATAGTCGATTATTAGACCTTATACCATATTGTGTACACAATTAATCCACAAATTTATTACTCAATTCAAAACCTTTGAGACTTAAATTCCTTAATAGCAGTACTACCTCTTTATACCTACATAATATTTTAAGTATTTTTATTTTTAAGTTTTTCACATCTCCTTTATATCCCTCCTCTTCTCTCATTATATTCAGGTTCTTCTCTGAATATTTTGTTTTTGATATTGCATAATATTTTTCATTTTTACTTTTCTATTTTTTCTGGTCTCTTTTTTCCCTTTCTCTTTCTTTTTTTTTCTTTCTCTCTACTTTCATCCTATCCAACCTATTTCCTGCTTTGAGATTAGGACTTAGTTAAGTTAACTCTTCCATTACCTTCCCACATCACTCTATTCCTATTTTTTAGCCACATCTCTCCCTAAACCTAATAATTTCTGATTTACCAAATTCTTCTTTGCGGTTTGTAGTCCATTAATATATAGCTGTTTGATGTTGAATAGATTTATGTGTTGAACTAGATTGTATCAGCAGACTATTGACTGTGCAAATACAGATTTTGGATGGTGTTTGCCTTAAGTTCGTGTTATAGCATAAAACTGGTATTAACTTCATCCCAAATGGGCAGAATAGGCCGGAAAAACACAAGAAATATTGCAATTCCGGGTATCTCAAGTCCCACTCATGATAACCAGGGGACAGAACAGATAAGGAGTAATCCAGAGGAGAGTTCCCAAATAGCTCTGCAAACATTGCTGGCAAACATGATAAATGAAAAGATTGAAAACTTACAAAGGAGTCTTAATGAACATGGTAGGGAGAGAGGAGGCAAACAAAAGGTCAAAGCAGGAAAAGATTGAAAACCTCCAAAGGACTCTGTATGAGCGTGATAGGGAGAGAGAGGAGGCAATCCAAAGGTTGATAAAGGAATTTCAGGAGCGTGAGGAAGCTACTCAAAAACTGATACAAGATTTGCGTGAGCAGTTAGAGAATACTCAAAGAGAAAGGCAGGAATGGCATGAGCCGGCTAGGATTTGAGAGAACATGATGAGAATACACAAAGATCACTAAAGGCATTCATGGAATACATTAACAAAGAGCTGAAGGAAGTCAGGGATACCACAAAGGGAATGCTGAATGGAACCCAACAGAGAAATGGGAGTCCAAGGAAACCATAACCAATCAACTATATGATTTGAGAATAAACACTGAACACCAAATTAAGGAAGTAAAAGGTTCATACAAGATCTAAACCAAAGCTTCAACAAAGAATTTGAAGCCAACAAAGCTGACCAATTAGAAGGAAAAGAAATGAAAAAAGAAAGAAAAAGTCTATACACAAGGTTAGACCATGCAGAAGATCGAATTACGGGGATTGAAAACAGCTTAAACATTATAGAGAAAGAACATACAACCATCCAAGACAAGTCCAAGAAATATGATAGATCTATCCAACACTTGGAAGACACCATCAGAAAGCCCAATCTAAGGATAATGGGTATAGAGGAGCACCTAGAAACAGAAGTTAATGGTCTAGGAAATTTGTTTAACAGGATCCTAGCAGAGAACTTCCCAAACATGCAAAAAGATAGGCCTATTCAGATACAAGTAGCTTTTAGAACTCCAAATAGACCGAACCAGAATAGAACATCCCATCATCACATTATAATCCACAAAGGATCAATTCAGACCAAGGAAAAGATCCATAAAGCTGTCCAGGAGAAAAGATTAATCACCTATAAAGGAAAACCAATTAGAATCGTCTCAGATTTCTCAGCAGAGACAATCAATGCAAGAAGAGCCTGGAATGATGTATGCCATGCCCTAAAAAAACTATCATCCAAGAATATTGTTCCCAGCTAAATTCTCCTTGATAACTGAAGGCCAAATAGAAACCTTCCATAGAAAAGCAAAATTGAAACAATACATCTCCACCAAACAAGCCCTACAAAAGATTCTTAAAGATATCCTACACATAGAAAACCAACAAGATGACAATAGAGGCCAGGAAACCACATCCAAACTGAGAATCCAATTACCATAGGAAGGACCCAGTTTTCATAGCCCCAAAGAAGGTGGATAACATTGCAGGAACTCCCAAATACCTCTCAGTCCTATCTCTCAACATTAACTCTCCAATTAAGCGACATAGACTGTCTAGTTGGATTAAAAAACAAGATCCTTCTATCTGCTGCCTTCAGGAGTCACACCTTTCCCATAAAAACAAACACATTTTCAATATTAAAGGCTGGAACAAAATCTATGAAGCAAACGGCCTTCATAAACATTCGGGAGTTGCAAACCTAATATCAGATAAAATAGACATCAAATTAAAATTGATGACAAGAGATAAAGAAGGTCGCTACATACTAATTAATGGATCTCTCCATCAGGAGGATATTACAATTCTAAATATCTATTTGCCAAACAACGGAGCACCCAAATTTATCCAAGAAACACTACTTTCCCTCAAATCCCACACAGATCCAAAGACATTAATTGTCGGGGATTTTAACACACTACTCTCCCCACTAGATAGCTCAACTCGGCAAAAACTCAACAGAGAAATTGCAGATCTAAACAGCTGCAAAGATCAACTAGATTTAACAGACATCTACCGAATATTTCTCCCAGCAGCATCAGAATACACGTTTTTCTCAGCAGCACAGTGAACATTTTCTAAAATAGACCACATTTTACGCCACAAAGCAAAATTGTCCAAATTCAGAAACATTGAAGTTATACCTTGCATTCTCTCTGACCACAGGGGAATAAAATTAGAACTCAACACCAAAAGCCTCCAAAGAAAGTCCGGTATCACGTGGAGGCTGAACAACACACTGCTGAATCAAAAGTGGGTCATGGAAGAAATTAGAAAGGAAATTCAAATGTTCATGCTATTCAACAAAAATGAACACACAAATTACCAGTTCATCTGGGACACAGAAAAGGCAGTACTCAGAGGAAAGTTTATAGCTCTGAGTTCCTACATCAAAAAATTGGAGAGATCTGAAACCAACAATTGAATGGAACATCTGAACTTCCTTGAGAAAGAGCAGCAAGATAAACCCCAATCAAGTAGATGGAAAGAAATCATTAAATTTAAATCAGAATTAAATGAATTAGAATGTAAAAAACTATAGAAAGAATCAACAAAACAAAGAATTCTTTCTTCAAAAAAATTAACAAAATTGACACACCCTTAGCAAATCTTATCAGAAAAAGAAGAGAACACACCCAAATAAATAAACTCAGAGATGAGCATGGAAACATCACTACAGAAACAAACAAGATTCATAACATTATAAGGGCATACTTCTCAAAACTTTATGCTAATAAGTTTGAGAACTTGGCAGAAATGGACCTTTTCCTAGCAAATATTGACATGCCAAAACTAAACCAAGATGAGTTAAACTATCTTAACAGGCCCATATCAAGCATTGAAATAGATACAGCAATAAGAGAGCTCCCAGCTAAGAAAAGTCCAGGACCAAATGATTTTACAGCAGAATTCTACAAGGTCTTCAAAGCAGAGCTCACACCAATACCCCTCCAACACTTCAATGAAATTGAAAGAGAAAGTTCACTACCTAATACATTCTATGAAGCCATCATAACCATCATCCCAAAACCAGGCAGGGACTCATCAAAGAAAGAGAACTAGAGACCCATTTCTTTGATGAACATTCATGCAAAACTTCTCAACAAAATTTTTGCCAATTGACTTCAACAATTCATCCAAAAAATCATACACCACGATCATGCAGGATTCATTTCAGGGATGCAAAGCTGGTTCAATATACGCAAAACAATTAATATTATTCATCACAAAAACAGTAGCACGGATAAGAACCATTTGGTTATCTCAATAGCTGCAGAAAAAGCATTCGACAAGATCCAACACCCCTTCATGATGAAGGTTTAGAAAATTAGGAATCCATGGGAACATTCCTCAATACAATAAAGGCTGAATATGACAAACCTACAGCCAGCATTATACTTAATGGTGAAAAACTAAAGCTATTTCCTCTTAACTCAGGAACTAGACAAGGATGTCCACTCTCTCCACTTCTCTTCAATATAGTATTAGAATGCCTAGCTATAGCAATAAGAGAAGATACAGGATGCAAATATGGAAAGAAGAAATAAAACTCTCCTTTTTTGCAGATGATATGATATTGTATTTAAAGAATCCCATAGACTCCACTCCCAAATTACTCAAGCTGATACAAAACTCTGGCAAAGTAGCAAGGTATAAAATTAACCCCCCAAAATCAATGGCTTTTCTGAATGCCAACAATGAGAAAAGTGGCTGAAATTAGGAAAGCAACTCCATTTGTAATAGCCAAACAAAAAATACAATACGTAGAAATTATCCAAAGTGAAGGACCTGTATGATGAAAACGTTAAAAACTTGTAAAAGGAAATCAAAACAGAATTTAGAAAAGCGCAAAAACTCCCATGCTCCTGGATTGGAAAGATTAACATCGTGAAAATGGCAATATTTTCCAATGCTGTCTACAAATTCAATGTTATACCTATCAAAATTCTAACCTCATTCTTCATGAAATGAGAAGAGGCAATCCTAAATTTATATGGAACAGTAAATGACACCTAATAGCAAAAAAAACTCCTCAACAGAAAGAACACTGCTGGAGGAATATCAATACCAAATTTCAAACTCTACTCTAAAGCCATAGTAATCAAAACCGCTTGGTACTGGCACAGGAACAGAAATCAGGACAATGGAATAGAATTGAAAACACAGAAATGAACCTACAAACCTATAGCCATCAAATCTCCGATAAGGGATCCAAAAAAATAGAATGGAAGAAAGACAGCTTCTTCAGTAAATGGTGCTGGCAAAATTGGTTAACTACCTGTAGAAAACTAAAGCTAGATCCTTATATATCACCCTGCAGCAGAATCAACTCCCAAATGGATCAAAGACCTCGGAGTCAAAGCTGACACTCTGAAAACATTACAGAATGGAATAGGAGAAACCCTAGGTCTCCTTGGAGCAGGCCGAAATTTTCTTAATAGAGACGTGGAAACACAACAAATCAAAGAATGTTTGGAGAAATGGGATTGTATGAAGTTGCAGAGCTTCTGCAGGGCAAAGGACATAGTTTGCAAGATCAATAGAAATACTATGGATTGGGAGACGATCTTCACTAGCCATACAATGGACAAGGTCTAAAATATACTTAGAACTCAAAAAATTAAATCCCCCAACAACAAATCCTCAAAGAAATAGCTGCCCAATAAATAAGTGGGCTAAAGACTTAAAGAGAAATTTCTCTGAATAAGAAAGAAGGATGGCCAATATACACATGAAGAAATGCTCACCCTCCCTAGTCATAAAAGAAATGCAAATCAAAACAACATTAAGATACCACCTCATCCCAGTTAGAATGGCAAAAATCAAGGACTCTAATAACAACAGATGCTGGAGGGGATGTGGACAGAAGGGAACCTTACTTCATTGTTGGTGGGAGTGTAAACTTGTTCAACCACTTTGGAAATTAGTATGGAGTTTCCTCAAAGACTCCACATAGAGCTCCTCTATGACCCAGCAATCCCACTTTTCGGCATTTACCCAAATGTTTACAAACAAGACCACACTAAAGCTACCAACACAACTATATTTATTGCAGCATTATTTATCATAGCTAAGATATGGAACCAACCCAGATGCCCCTCAGTAGAAGAATGTATCAAGAAAAGGGGGTATATATACACAGTGGAATTCTATGCCTCCATCAGAAAGAATGACATCGTCACATTTGTTAGGAAATGTTAAGACTTGGAAAAAATTATATTAAGTGAAGTAAGCCAAGCCCAAAGAAACATAGGTCCCATGATTTCCCTTATTTGCAATATCTAGTATATGTCTGAGTCAGGGCGAAAAGATCATATAAGGTGATGTTAGGAAAATGAACCCAAAGATATGTATTTAAATGTTTTTTTTTTCTTTAAAGCAGTTGTTTCTAACGCATTTATAAGATTATTACTTTGTTGCTATATATGTCCCTCCCCCACAGTATAACCCCTGCTATCACTGTATTTGTTGTCGGTACAATTTGTGGAGGGGAAGGGCAAAAACAAGTCGATTAAATAAGGGTACAGGTGGACCTGTTGCAACAATGAGAACTACAAGTTGTCCTGTCAAAACGAACTTTACAACTTTGGTGTGGGAGGGGAGGAATGGGTGGGGTGGCGTGGGGAGGCTGGGAAGGGATTGGAAGGGGAAACAAAGAAGGAGGCTACAATACTTGATAAGAAATGTACTCATTATCTTGCCCATGTAATTTTAACCCCTCTGTACAATATTTTCACAATAAAAAGATATGAAAAAAATATTTACCAAGTGAGGTTACCATCTGTGAAAATTTGTCTTTACTAAAATAAAAAGTTCTAGGGCCTGGGAAGGTGGCTCAGTTGTAGACCTCTTCCCTTGCATGCCTGAGGCCCTAGGTGCGATTTCTCAACACTACATAAACAAAAAGAAAAAAAGTCGGAAGTGGCGCTGTGGCTCAAGTGGTAGAGTGCTAGCCTTGAGCTGAAGAGCTGAGGGACAGCGCCCAGGCCCAGAGTTCAGGCCCCACGACAGGAACCCTCCCCAAAATAAAAAGTTCTATTCTTCCCATGAAATTATAAAAACAGTGTTGGGGCTGTCCTGTGGCTTTTACTCTAAAGGAGTTTTGCCTGAATTTCATTTACTATATTAGTGGTACCAGTAGCATTCTTTAGTGCTGCCATTCATGTTTCTAGTCTGTGTTTCATCTGCAATATAATCATAGCAGTTTATAATCTTCATTGCCAGAATAAAAAATACAAGTTTCTTTTCAATGACAAGACAATTTTAGGCATACATTGCATATTATATGCTTAATAATTGCCTGAAATATATTTCTGATTTCTTTTAGATCCGTAAAGGACACTCAGACCAGGGAAAGAGTATTGCAAGGAATAATAAAAAATACTTTTATGGTGGTCTTAATGGCAAAGTGTAAGTGATATGTAACAACACTGAGTGTTGGTTAACTTTCTATTTTTGCTATTGTCTCTCCCTTCTTTGTAGAAAGGTTCTCATTATGAAGTGACAAATGTTCTACACCTTTCATGCCTTGTCTCAGTGACAGAAGTGATGGGATTAAGGATATGTGCTGCCATGAACTGCCTTTAAGGAAGTTAACAATAAAGCAATGCCAACACATATAAAGAAACTTTGTGATGTGTATTCACTTCCACAATTGCCAAAATTAAATTCATATGTCAAAACATCAAATTATTTACATTATATTACATGCAGTTCAACTGGAATCACTAACACCTCCACAAATCAAATGCAATCTAAAAGCTCGATCTCAAAACCCAACATCTGCAGTATCTGAAATCCCAAAGATACACAATAAACTTAAAGAGTGAGACCTTTTGCACTGGTAATGAGCATTGATAACTGGATTTCAAACCAGGGCTTAAAAAGATCAGATGTCACTAAATACATATTTTAAATTGAAGAATTGACCTTGGTCTCAATATTAGATGTACAATTTAAAAGCAGCTAAGGTTGCTGCAGTATTGTTGCTGCAGATACAGTGTGACCCTCCCTAATAATGGTAACGTACAGAGTACAAGCTAAGTCAGTAAAAGGTATAGGACGGATTCTCCACTGAGAAAAATTGCAGGGGTTATCATCACTGTTGCCTTGAAAATGTATAGCCCAACTCATTTTACTTTAGGCTCTAGCATATTTCTGATCTGAACACAATTATAACACAGTTGTGGGCAATGAGTGTCGAGCAGTGAGCAGTGTAGGTATTACTCTAATACACATAAAAACCTTAGAGGTATGGGATGACCCCACCCTCACACTTCATTTTATGTTGTTGAGTTTCATGGAGAAATGTTCATAATTATGCAATTCAGACTAATCTAAGTAGGATTCAGGTAACTGAGATAAACGTTAGGGTCATCCACTCCAGTCATGTGGTTTGTCACCTATGAAATAAATCATATTATTTTACAATGTATATATGTTTGTGAAAATTTATGCAATACCACATACCAAATGTACGAAAGGGACAAGTATCCATCTTTTATACTAGCAGAAGTAAAGATACTCCAGAAATATACTTCCTTGCTAGTGTATCACAGTATGACTGCTTTGGTGTCTTTCCAGATACTCATATAATTTTCTGTATCTTCTTTGGGGAAAAGTGGATGCACAGGCAGAAAATTATGTCCCTGTCTTCACTTGACTGTTTGTCCTTTCCAGGGCATAGCTGTCAGCCTTCTGAGTGCTATTTGAGATGGTTTTCCTATCTCTTGTCCCGTTCCAGGTCTCATGGCTCAGCTGCAGAATCCCTCACATGTATGCTTACAGATATATTGTTTTGAAAAGGGTATTTTTTTCTAGGATAGGTTCACTTTATAAACTTAATATTCCCTTTCTCTCCCTCTGCATCTGTCTCTCTGTCCCTCTTCCTTTCCTTCTCTCTCTCCATCTCTCTCCCTCTCCCTCCCCCTCTTCTGTCTCTCTCTCTGTAGTAATGAAACTCCAAGCCTCAAACTCTGTGTTCTCTGTGTGTGTGTGTGTGTGTGTGTGTGTGTGTGTGTGTGTGTGTGTGTGTGTGTGTGTGTGTGTGTGTGTGTGTGTATAGTAATGAAATTAGACTCCAAGCCTCAAACTCTTGCTTGTTTTTTTGTCACTCATGACTGAGGCTATCCTACTTGAGCCAAGGTTTCACTCTGCCTTTGACTGTACAAGTGAACACAAATGTATCATGAATTTCTACTGCAGCAAGCTGTGAACCGTGATCTTCCAATCTTAACCTCCTGTTTATATAGGAATAGGGATGGGATACTGGCATCCACCTCTATTATCAAGTGTTTTATGTTTTGTTTTGTTTCTTGCTATTGTTTTTTTCATTGAAAATCTGTAAGAAAAGCAAATTATTCATAAACAGGAGTCTTCAAATAAAATATGTGTTTTTGAAAGATTACCTTAATTATGTTATCCTTCTGCATGATTTTTATTACTTGGGCTGTCCTGTGGCTTTTATTCTCAAGGAGTTTTGCCTAAATTTATTTACTATATTAGTGGTACCAGTAGCATTCTTTAGTGCTGCCCTTCATGTTTCTAGTCTGTGTTCCATTTGGAATACAATTCTAACTTCGTTTATATTCTTTGTTACCAGAGTAAAAATACAAGTGTTTTTTTCAATAACAAGACAATTTTAGGCATACATTGCATATTATATGTAATACTTTCCTGAAATATATTTCTGATTTCTTTTAGAACCATAAAGGACAGCTCAGAACAAGGAAAGAGTATTTAAGGAAAAATAAAAAATACTATAATGGTAGGATTAATGTCAAAGTGTAAAGAATATGTAACAAAACTGATGGTAGGTTAATTTGCTCTTTGTGCTATTCTCTCCCCCTTCATTGCAGAAAGGTTCTCACTATGAAGTGACAAATGATCAAGACCTTTCAAGCCTTATGTCAGTGACAGAAGTGATGGGATTAAGGATATGTGCTGCTAAGACTGCCTTTAAGGAAGTTCACAAGAAAGCTTTACCAACACATATGAGAAACTTTTGTGAGTGATTTGTATTCAATTCCTCCATTGCCAAAATTAAATTCATATGTCAAAACATCAAATTATTTACCTTACATTGTATGCAGTTCAACTAAAATCACTAACACCTCCACAAATGAAATGCAAACTAAAAGCTCGATTTCAAAAACCAACATCTAATGCAGTATCTGAAATACAAAAAAACCTAAAGGAGTGAGACCTTTCAAACTGGTAAGAGCATTGATACCTGGATTTTAAACCAGGGCTTGAAAAGATCTGATGTCACTAAATATGTGATTAAATTGCCGAATTGACCTTGGTCTCAACATTGTAGGGACAATTCGAAGGCAGCTAAGGTTGCTGCAGAATTGTTGCTGTAGATGCAGTGTGGCCCTCCCTAATAATGCTAAAGTACAGAGTAGAAGCTAAGTCAGTAAAAGGTATAGAAAAGATTCTCCAGAGAAAAATAGCAGGGGTAATCCTCACTCTTGCATTAGGCTCTAGCATATTTCTGATCTGAAGACAATTATAATACATCTGTGAGTAGTGAGAAGTGTAGGTGTGTATTACTCTAATACACATTCACACCTTAGAGGTATGGGATGATATGACCCTTAAACTTCATTCTATGTTGTTGATTTTCATGAAGAAATATTGATAATTAGGCAATTCAGACTAATCTAAGTCTGATTCAGGCAACTGAGATAAGACTTTAGGGTCATCCACTCGAGTCATGTGGTTTGTGACCTATATTATTTCACAATGTATATATGTTTGTGAAAATTTATGCAATACCACATACCAAATGTACAAAAGGGTCAACTATACATCTATTATGTTAGCAGAAGTAATGATCCTCCAGAAATATACATCCTTGCTAGTGTATCACAGGATGACAGGTTTGGTTTCTTTCCAGATGCTCATATAATTTTATGTATCTTCTTTGGGAAAAAGTCTATCAACAGTTTGTTTAGAGGTGTTATATCAGTACTGTCACTAACTACAACAATACAACAGCACAGATGATGGGATACCTGGACAAAGAACTGAGAAATCACAGAGTGCTATAGGAACGAAGACACCAGGGAAACAGAAGGCTCATTGTTCTGTATCCCAAAATCCTTCTTAATATTCTATATATTCATTTTAATACAGGGTTTCGGTCAGTGGTTACGGGTATGTGCACAAACTATGGCATCAATCTAGTCATTAACATGAGTTATTGTTTGTATACATAGTGACCCTTGCTGTTAGAGTGCATAAGGGAGCAATAATCAGATCAACCATAACACAGACAACAATATTATCTCGAAAATCTTAATTTTTAGTGTCCTAACAGCTCTAACTTAAATAAATTTAAGGCAGAAAATTATGTCCCAGTCTTCACTTGACTGTTTGCCCTTCCCAGGGCATACCTTTCGGCCTTCTGAGTGCTGTTTGAGATGGCTTTTCTATCTCTTATCCCTTTCCAGGTATCATGACTCAACTGTAGAAATCCTCACATGTATGCTTACAGATGTATTATTTTGATAAGGATATTTTTTCCCTAATAGATTCAGTTTATAAATTTAATACTCCCTTTCTCTCCCTCTGCCTCTCTCTCTCCTTCTCCCTCTTCCTTTCCTTCTCTCTCTTGCTCCCTCTCCCTCTTCCTTTCCTTCTGTTTTCTTCCCCCTCTCTATTCTCTGTAGTAATGAGAAACTCCAAGACTCAATCTCTCTCTCTCTCTCTCTCTCTCTCTCTCTCTCTCTCTCTCTCTCTCTCTCTCTCTCTCTCTCTCTCTCTCTCTCTCTCTCTCTCTCTCTCTCTCTGTAGTAATGAGATTAGATTCCAAGCCTCAAACTCTTGCTTGGTTTTTTCACTCATGACTGAGGCTATACTACTTGAGTCAAGGTTTCACTCTGTCTTTTACTGCACAAGGGAACATAAATGTCTCATGGATTGCTACTGCAAAAAGTTGTGAACCGTGATCTTTAAATCTTAGCCTCCTGTTTATATAGGACTATTGATGGCATACTGGCATCTAACTCCATTATCAAGTATTTTTCTTTTGTTTCGTTTCTTGCTGTTGTTTTGTTCATTCAAAAATCTGTAAGGAAAGCAAGTTATTCATAAACAGGACTCTTCAAATAAAATATGTATTGTTGAAATATTACCTTAATTATGTTATTCTTCTGGATGATTTTATTACTTGACATGTACATTATGTAATTTGATTTTTTGAATTCTATTATTTCACACAGTCGAGTCATATATATATATATATATATATATATATATATATATATATATATATATATATTAATTGTCCTTGTGTTGGTTTATAATGTGTTGTTTCACAACAGAGTTTATTAAAGTTTAACTCTGTACTACTGAAGCAAGACCTTTATGATTATTCAATGTTCTGTAAATCATAAGTTAATCTCTTCTTGTGGCACCGTGTGAGCACCACAGGTAGTTTCCTGTAATCATTCCACATGTTTTCAAAGTCACTGCCAGACACTTTTCTGAACACATATGAGTTCACTCTTCTGCCAAATATGCAAGGGCATCCTTCATAATTCTCCTTGGATTTTCATTGTTGTAAGTCCTGTGATGGTCAGTTTGATTTTCTCCCCTGTTTCTTTCATCACTGTATCTTGGGAACTATTGATATTTACTATTTTACTTCACTCCATTCTCCTTGTGCCTTGGCCTGTACCCCTCTCACACCAGAGGGACAGATATTGGGAATATTTAATTTACACTTTATTCCAGACATATAACTTTACTTTCTAGCAATACATTCATTGAATTCATTCTGTACATTTTAATGTCTTAATCATGATTACTGTATTTTTGCGGCTTGTCTGTTATTTGCCTTCAGAGAAGAACATAGCTCAGTAACTGTACCCTAGGTAAATGAAGATCACAATCATGCCTCAGTAGATGTTGTTCATTGGATAATGTTTACTTCATGGTCTGCCTGCCTGATTGCTTTACATTATTTTTCAATATAGACCTTTCTTCTGGAAAATATGTGTGGCCTTGTGAAGATCAATTCCTAGTTTAAGTAGTCATTAATTTTATTCCAAAATCATTTCATGGTACCTCAGAGTTTCTTCAGGGTCTGCATAGTAGTGCTTCACATTCTTGGATACGTTATAAGTATTGAGGCATCCAATGATAATTGCTTAAGTCACCATTTGGATGATTGAAAAGAAAACCATACTGCAATCTCACCATATGACAATTTTCTACTTTTAAATTCTTTTAGATTAAAATGGAGGGGGGAGGTGGGGAAGATTGGGGGGGCGGCGGGGCGATGGGCAGGGATGGGAAGGGGAAACAAAGGAGGAGGCTAGAATGCTTGATAAGAAATGTACACATTATCTTGCCCATGTAATTGTAACCCCTCTCTACAGTATTTTCACAATATAAAATTAATGATGGAAGATGGAACAATCTGTATATTTTATATTTTGCTAAGTATTTAGTTTTAGTTTAGGTTCCAATATAGAAGCATAAAGTTAAAGCATTATTATTTACTTGGTTTTAGTATTTCTAAAATGTTCAGAGGAAAGATTCTATTAATTCACAATTTTAGGACAATAGAGTGCCCATTACGACTAAGGGAGACAGTTTATAATTTTTGTGTTCCAATGCTGGTGCTGGGGAATCTAGTACAGTGCTTCATTTGTCTTAATCTACTGTTTTCCTCTGAGCCTGATGTGATCTGTGGTTTTATTCTCACTCAAATGGAATAAAGAAAAAGTTCACTAGGAAGGAATTACTTGGTTTATTTATCCAGTATTTCTCGCATACATAAAAGTAATTTAATTCTACACTGACAGAAAATGGTATTCTTATGTTGCATTTATTAGTAGTAACCATTTTTTCTAGCCCTTCTCTTCACTATCAAGGTCTTGCCCGTTTCCTATCGTCCCCTCCCAGAAAACTTGACTTGATCCACTGGAAATACACTTCCACTCTGCTTCCTCCTTAGAAAGCCCACCCTAAACTAACCTACCCTCTGGTAGCCCTTCTATAAATTCTCAAAGCCCTGACTGCAACCAGACCCCTTCCTGAAAGCCCTGCTCTGAAACAGGGAAATCCCTCTTCCACTCCACCACTTCTTGGAAGCGTGTTCGGCACTAGCAGAAACCAGTCCACATCCCTATCTCCTCCCTTTATGTACTGCCTTGCTTCACCAAGAATCCCTCCCTTATCCACTGGTTACACCCCCCTAACTACCCTAGCCCCTCCCAGTCTTGCCCCTCCCATATAATTGTCACTCCAAGCCGCTCCTTTCCTTCTCACACACTGCCCCCTACCAGCCTTCCCCCTGGAGTCCCTCCCAGTTTCAAAGGAAACCCTGCCTATTACTAGCCTACTTCTAAGTGGCCTAATTTCTCACAGTCTAGTCCTGAACCTACCTCCTCCCACAAAGCCCACCATGCTACTCCAAAAATTATCCACCTCCCTATACCTGCCCTTGAAGCTCTGCCTTGCTAAACCAGAAGTTGCTTGCACAGCTCACCATCTCCCGGGAAAGCTCCTCCTATTCCCCCACATGCCTCTCCACCTCCCACATATACTCCCTCTATGCCATGCCTTGCTCCCCAGATAAACCTGCCTTTTGGGCTCCTCTCTCGGATCCACACTCTGCTCTATCAAATGTGATGCCCATAATTATATTGTACCCATGTCGTGGTTCCACTCCTTCCCAAAGCCCCATCTCCAGCTTGCCCCAATGCTTCAAGCCCTACCCGGCTCCTCTATAAAATACCAATCACCCTATCCCATCTCTCAACACCCATTTTGCTCCACCTAAAACCACTGCACCAGTTGGCTTCCTTCTGGCATTCTTGCCAGGCTCAACTGGAAATCCCTGTCCCTCCCTAGTCCCTTCTTTGAAAGTTGCCTTGCCCTACTGGAAACCCAACCACAGTAGGCTTGGTACTGCCTTGTGATACCGAAATCCCCACCCAACCATACTCCCTGTCTGGAATTCGTGGCTGGGTTTACTGAAAACCCCATCCTAATTAGTCATGTCCATTGGATTCTCTCTCAGTTCTCACAAAGCCTTGGTCCTAATAGGGTTTGTCAACTGCCACCACATCCTGCTCCACAAGAAACATCACTTCCACCTTATCACATGCCTCAATGTCCTGGCATGCTCCACCAGAAACCCCGCCCCTTACTAGCCCACTCATTCCTAGAACTGCCCTTCCCTCCCAAATCCACACCCCTAAAAGCCTCTCACTTATAGCCCTACCTTCCTCCACCAGAAACCCTGCCTTCTCTCAGCCTCTTCCCTCAATTCCCTACCCTGCTCTATGGGAAACCCCACCCTGCCTATCCAGTGAAGGCTCACAGTGCACCAGAAACCCTCCTCCCTTGTAGCCTTATTCTTACATTTCAAAGTCCTGTCTTCAAATAACAAGCTCCCCTCTAACCCCACTTTCTTACACTGACAACCATGCTACCTGTCAGCCTCCTTACTAAAGTCCAGCCCTGTTCCCCCGGATACCCTGCCCCTAACAATTCTAGTCCTTCCTGTCCCCTCCTCGCTGTCTACTTGCCCTACCCATACTGACGTCTACCCTCAAAGCCCCGCCCAGCTCCACCACAGATCCTTTATAAATACCAACTTCTCCCTTGAATCTGGCAGGGCTTCACCAGGATCCCCACACCACCTGATCCAGGAAGGTCTCAAATAGTAACTGTTTTATTCCAAATGAGATTTTATATTGGTCATAGAATTTACACTAATCCATAGGATAAGATAGCAGTGTTACAAACAGGAAACATAAAAATGTGATAGCTATTAGATGTCTATGTCTAGTTTGGGGTTCTGGTACCAGGCAGATACGTATTGTGTGAAAATTGGTGAAGGTGATTTCTTATATTGGAAAGTGTTCTTTGAAGTATCAGTAAGGTTTCATAACTGATCATTTTATTTCTAGAAACTTCATGCACACTTGTGCCCATTAACTTCAAAAATATTAGTTATTTTAAATCCTCTGGTTTAGTTGAGGTAAGAGTATTAATATATAAAAATATGACTTTTAGGTGATGTCTAATGCATAATTTTGGAGTTGCTTAACAAACTATGTACTGGAGTTTATAGTAACAGAAATTCTCTACCAGAATCAACTTTGAATTTCCTTCTTCCACTAAAGTGCCCTATGGAAAAGATGAAGTGAGATTATACAGGTAAAATTCCAGAAATAAAAAAAGTATTTGAGATCATGACAAAATTATGACTGGGGAAGACACACCCCCATAATCCCCAATGTGCTTTTCATTTTCAAACAAAAGGATCTTAAGCATATGTAAGTGCATGCTTTCTGAAGACACATAAGAAATGCCCTGTGTATTTCTGAAAACAAACCCAAAACAAGGAAAGACAACATTATGAAGCAGAAGGGAATTATGAACTTTGTACATGTGGTATAGAATTGGAGAGGGTAAAAAATACACTGAATCAGGTAAAAAATATTTTTGGTCATGATGTCTGGTTATTCAGTAAATGATGTTCCTTATTAACACATGATTTAATATAGGTTTCAGCAGGGATCTGCCCAGGAAATTATGTATTTAGGCAATTTCATCATTGCAAGGTCATCAGGTTGATGTACTGCAGCATACCTTAACACACCTACAACAGCACTAGACATGAAACCATTTTGGCCCAACACTGTATGACAGAACTGAGTTTTACCAAAGCTTTGTATGTGGTATTCTATTGTTTATTTAGGCTTCACACAAAATGTTTCTGCCAAAAGAAATAAATGATGGCTCAAATGGTTTAGTGTCATTATTAACATCTAACACATGCTGAGATTTTTATTTATACCTCTTTTTCTCCCTTCCTCTCTTTCCCTCTCTTCTATCTTCCTCCCTCCCTCCTTTCTTTTCTTTCTCTTTCTTCATTCTTCTTTTTCCTTTTCTTCGTTAGAACATGAGTATGAATTTAGATATTTGGTTTGCAAAACAACATTCCTTTTTCGATTTACTTTGCTCATAGTTTATCAATTTTGCTGAGGGCCAAACAGAGTCTAAGTTCCTCACCTCTGTAGGCGGATTGGAGAGATCACAAGTGCATCCCCACATTCCTGGCTTTAGATGTGGAGATCTTATTACTTTCCTTACTGACTGATTCTGAACTGTGATCATCTCAATGTGAACTCCAATAGCTTGCTCTCAGTATAGATTGTCTAAATGTGTGATTGAAGGAAATTTGATTCTAATCTCTTTTTTTTGCCAGTCCTTGGCTTGAAATTTGAAACTTTCTGTCCATAGGATGCTTTGGCTCAGGCACTTGAGCAAGAGTGACATTTCTGTTTTTTCTGTGATTATTTGGGGACAAGAGACTCACAGACTTTCCGGCTCAGGATGGGTTTGAACCATGTTCCTCAGGTCTCAGCCTCCCAAATAACTAGGATTACAGATGTAAGGCACTGTTGCATGACTACCATTTGAATTTAATCACTGGCATGAATATTAAAATAAGTTTGTTTGTTGCTATTAAAATATAAGGTAAGTTTGAAAATATAGTTTCACTAATCAGATATTTTGGAGGGTAATTTGTTTCACATTAGAAAAATCTCTACCAGACTTATGGAGTTACTTTTGCTGTTTATCATATTGTATGTAATTTTGGAAAATAAACTTTATTTATTGAAAATGGGATAAAACACTTTGAATGGCCTGATATGCTATCGCACATCTATGATCACTTTTTGTCAGAAGTCAGAGATCTAGAGCATCACAATGTGAACATAGCCTCACCAAAATGTATGCATAGTAATCTCAACAAGTAAGTGAAGCATGAGGACTCATAACATTAATCTCAGCAAGAATAGAGGCATAGGTAAGAGTAACATGGTCCATGCATTGCCTATATAACAGAGATTGAAAGATAATGTAAAAGTACAAAAGGCAAGAGGCATACAACGATTAGTTACAAAAATAAATGCATGTAAAATTAAATGCATTTTAAATCATTTTAATTACGAATTTGATTTTATATCTGTATTTCTCCACCCTTTATGTGCTTATTAATATGTCTTTCTGCTCTTGATTCCACCCCCACAAATGAATACTCAATTCTGGGTGCTTATTTTGTTGGGCTATGAGTTAGCTTTTCTAAAAAAATTACACCTTTTAAGTTCTACTAAGACTATCATATTTTAGTTTTTACACTTATGTACACCAAATGTACACACTTGTATATGTCATATTTTATAATAAGATTAACTATATCTTTCTCATTTGAGGGTAAACATGTATCCTTCGTTTCCCTTGGCTTAACTTAATTCACTTAACCTGGTTTTTAAGAGGCTTTACCATTTCTTTAAAATGATGCAGTGTCACACTTTCTAATGGATGGGTATAATTCCATTGTGTATATATACCAACTTTTTCTGATTTATAATTCAACTAAGTGAAAATGCCTAAATCTCATTTCTTGTATTTAGTGTGATCGATCCCTCAATGATGTAGCATTTTAGTTTGAATCGCTTTTGTCTTTCTGTGTTTCCATGTGTTTGATGTTGTGATTTTGTTTTTATTCTTTATGCCATTTCTGGCGTTTGCATTCAGGGTCTTGCACTCTCCCTTAACATTTTTCAGTCAAAGCCTACATTCTACCACTTGAACCTCAACTCTATTGAGGCTTTTTCTGATTAATTGCAGGTGAGATCCTTGTGATCATTCGTCCAGGCTGGCTGCACAATTCAATTCTGAATAGCTAGGATTATATGCAAGTGTAAGCAACACCTGGGAGATTCTTTGTTTTATGCTTTTGTTGTGAATATGCTAGGAAACAACTTGGCCTTATTTATCTAATATTATGCATGCAATCTTTTCTCTAATAAAAAGAACTTTTGTCTCAGAAGGCCAGGGGAAGGAAGAAGAGATAGCAGGGGGGTGGGGTGGATGTGGGGAAATGGGAAGGAATGGGAAGGGGAAAAAAAGGAGGAGGCAACCATGCTTGATAAGAAATGTACTCATTATCTTGCCCATGTAATTGTAACCCCTCTGTATGGTATTTTCCCAATTTAAAAAAAAAAAAAGAAACAACTTTTATTCGCTCCCTCGCCTGGTTGTTTACATTTTTACATTATGTCAATATATGAATGACATAGGCTGAAAATTCATACGAACCTTATTTAAAGAGAAGGAATGAACGTTTGCTTGTATTTAGATGACACTTTTTAATATATATGAATATTATTTTGCTCTATATCAAATATATTTTTTATACTCTATATCAGGTATATTATTTATTATATACTTGTGCATATTATTAGTAGTATCAAATTTATAATGTATTTAATATATATATGAATTAATACACCATAATACAATATATAAAATACATAAATTAATAAACATATAATAAATATACATAATGTAATATATAATATAAATAAAGACAAATGTATAATACATAAATGTTTCTTGAATTTCCATATATCAAATTATATAAACCATATTTTTGATGACAGTTCCTAAAATATTAATTCTATCGATCTATATTTATTTAATTATATCTATCTATATTTATTTAATTATTATTTAGTAGCCTTGGGATTTGAACTTGAGGGCATATCTGCTTTCTTTTAAGGTATTACTGCCCAGAAATATGGAAATATTTGAACAGTTTCTGTTTAAATTCATACATAGTAATTCATACATTCACAGGGAGACTTTTAAAATTTCAGAATTTCTTCTATGTTTCTTCAGGGTCTGTTTTGTTTTACCTGTAATTCTTGGATAAGTAGTTAATCCATACATCCAATTGGAAAAGCATATTAAATCAATATTTTAATGATTGAATAGAAGTATAACAAACTGAAATATAACTATATGGAACAGTTCGCTGGTGAATTTTTTTAAATTAGAATCAGATGATAAAAGATGAACACTATATATAAATAATTTTATATTTTACTAATTGTTTACCTTCAATAACTGTTCCAATATAGGATGATAAAGTTAAAGTAATAGTGTTTAAATACTATTTCTAAAGCATTGAAAAATAAGTTATTATTTATATACACTTCCTCATAACATGGAATTTTTTTTAAAAACATGAGATAGTTTTAAAATTTATAGTTTTGCTTTTTTTTTTGTCGGTGGTGGGGCCTGAACTCAGGGTCTGGAGGCTGTCCCTCAGCTCTTCAGTTCAAGATTAGATCTCTACTGCTTGAGCCACAGTGCCACTTTCATCTTTTTCTGCTTATACGGTGCTTAGGAATTGAACCCATGGCTTCATGCGTGCAAGGCAAATACTCTACACTGAGCCACCTTCCAATCCCTAGTTTTGCTTATAGAGAGCTCTTGGATCAAATAGAGTGATACATAAGTCTGTGATTCTGAGCATGACATGAAACAATGGTGCTATTCATACTCAACAGGAATGAAAGGAAAAGTTCATTCTAAAGGAATTAGCTTAATCCAATCCCTAAATTATTTCAAATGTATGTAGAAAGAAAATGCTACTGTTTTATTATACTTCCCAAGGCTATCTAAAATTCAATGCAATACCTA
Source organism: Dipodomys merriami (assembly GCF_024711535.1). Lineage (NCBI taxonomy): Eukaryota > Metazoa > Chordata > Mammalia > Rodentia > Heteromyidae > Dipodomys > Dipodomys merriami. The sequence continues at coordinate 244,000 of NW_027206403.1, read as the reverse complement.
TCAATATTCCAATCTCATTCTTCAAGGAAATAGAACAAGCAATCTAAAAATTCATATGGAACAATTAAAGACCCCCAAAAGCAAAACCAATCATTAACAGAAATAACAGTGCTGGAGGAATATCAATACCAAATTTCAAACTCTACTACAAAGCCATAGTCATCAAAACGGCTTGGTACTGGCACAAGAACAGACCTCAAGACCAATGAAATAGAATTGAAAACCCAAGAAATGAACCACAGAACTATATCCATCTAATCTTCGATAAGGGAGCTATAAAAAAATAGAATGGAAAAAGACAGCCTCTTCCATAAATGGTGCTCCAAAAATTGGTTAATCACTTGTAGAAAACGAAATCTAGATCCATATATATCACCCTGCATCAGAATCATCTCCAAACGGAACAAACACCTCAGAGACAAAGCAGACACTCTGAAAATATTACAGGATGGAATAGAAGAAACCCTAGGTCTCCTTGGCACAGGCCCAGATTTTCTTAAAAGAGACCCAGAACCACAACAAATCAAAGAAAGGTTGGACAAATGGGACTGCATGAAATTCAGAGCTTCTGGGTGGCAAAGGATATAGCTAGCAAGATCAATAGAAAAGCACACGGATTGGGAAAATATCTTCAATAGCCATACAATGGACAAAGCTCTCACATCTAAAATATACCTGGAAATCAAAAATTTAAATCCCCTCAACAACAAATCCTCAACGAAACAACTGCCCAATAAATAAGTGGGCTAAAGACTTAAAGAGAATCTTCTCTGAAGAGGAAAGAAGGATGGCCAATAGACATATGAAGAAATGCTCAACCTCCTTAGCCATAAAAGAGATGCAAACCAAAACACCATTTAGATTCCACCTTACCCCAGTTAGAATAGCTATAATCAAGAACTCTAATAACAACAGATGCTGGAGGGGATGTGGACAGAAGGGAACCTTACTGCATTGTTGGTGGGAGTGTGAACTTGTTCAGCCACTTTAGAAAGTAGTATGGAGGTTCCTCAAAAGACTCCACATAGAGCTCCCCTATGACCCAGCAATCCCACTTTTGGGCATTTACCCAAATGATCACAAACAAGATCATCCTAAAGCTACCAGAACAATTATGTTTATTGCAGAATTGTTTACCATAGCTAAGATATTGAACCTAACCAAATGCCCCTCAACCGATGTATGTTTCTGGTACATGTTTTATCCCAAATTTTATATTTGTCATAGATGTCATACTAATTACCAAGACAAGTAAACAGTATTAGGCAAAGGAATATATAATATGGTAGCAGATATTAGATTTCTTATCCTGGTTTTGGGTTATGATACTAGCAGATATATGTTGTGTGAAAATTTGTGAAGTTGCTGCCTTACACTGCAAATAATTACTCGCATTATCAGCTTGGTAAGGTATTATAAGGTATAGTTATATTTCTAGACATTTTTTGTGTATATGTGAATATTAGCCTTCAAATGATACTTTCCCCCTTTTTTTTACTTTTTTCTTTTTGTCAGTCATGGATCTTGAACTCTCGGTGTGGGTGCTGTCCCTGAGTTCTTCAGATCAAGGCTAGAGCTTTACCACTTGAGCCACACTGCCACTTCTCGTTTTCTGGTGGTTACTTGGAGGTAAGAATCTTACTGATTTCTTACCAGGATTAGTTTTGACCACCATCCTCAGATCTCAGCCTCCTGAATAACTAGGATTATAGTTGTGAGCCACTGGTGACCAGCTAAAATGTTACTTATTTTAAATTCTGTGATTTAGTTGAATGAGGAGCATGAATATGTAGAAAGGTAACTTTCAAGTCATCTCTCTAAATAAATTCAGAGTTCCATTTTCATAATCCTTATTACAGTGACTAATAACAGAAGCTCCTAATGTAACAGAATGATCCTTCATTTTCTCCTACCAATAAGGTACTATTGAAAGAGAATGAGTGAGATGTACAGGTATAAGTCTGAGAATATATACTAGAAAGAATAAAAAAAATGATGACACAGGAAGGCACAACCTGACTTTCAATTTCTAAGGAAAGGAATTTCATAAAAGTATATTTAATGGCAGGGCTTTTTCATCTGAAAAACAAAGAAAAACAATATCATAAAAAAGTTGAAAGGGATCAGCAACTACGTTAAGTGTGATATAGCATTGGAGACTTTAAGAAATGAATTGATTTAGGTAAAATAAGTCTTTGGGAAAACTATCTGTTTTTTAAATTTATTCATTGCAAATTTTATTTTTGCTTACATGTCACTAAATATACATATGTATATAAACATGTATGTATATATGTGTGTACATATATACATATATGTATATATAGGTATGTACATATATATACATATATATGTATATATATATTAGCAGGATCTGTCCAGTTAACTGTATGTTTAGGCAATTTCATCATGGCAAGTTCATCAGAAGAATGGACTTCTACAAACCTCCACACAGCTTCAATACTACTGCACATGCAAACTTAAATGCTCACCATTGTAAACAAGAACTGTGTCTTACTAAAGCTTTGTATATAGTGTGTTATAATTTCATTTAGGCCTGACACAAAACGTGCCTGTCCCTAGAGATCAATGATGGCATTTATTACTACAATAATGTAGTGTAAATCTTTACATTGAACACATACTCATTATGAGTAGTTCTTGCTTTCTTTTCCTTTTCTTATTTTAACTTTAGGAAGTTGATTTGCATTTTGATGTTGTGTTTGCTAGACAGGTACTCCACCACTTGAGTCACTCCACCAATCCTTTTTTGTTTGAGTTACTTTACTCATAGATTAGCAATTTTTGAACCCTGTCCAATAGAGTTTATACTCCTAATTACTTATGTCTGCCATGTAGCCCGAATCATGATTGCATTACAATATCCCTAGCTAGTAGGGTGATATGGGTGATACTTTTCTTCCTAGACTGATTTTGAACTGAGATGCTCTCAAATTCTACCTTTAGTTATTGTTGTGAGCTCCAGTTCTGCCTACTTCTAGAATATATGACAGAAATAAATGATATAGGGCAATTTGAATTAAGCTCTGGCATAAATGCTAATATAGGTGATTTGACATTAAAATGTAGGGTGAGTTTGAAAGTATAATTGTCCTAGTCAGATATTTTGTTTACTAATTTTGTTTCACATTAAAAACACCTCTTGAACAGAATTAAGGACTTACTTTTGCTGTCTGTCAACTTGTATGTCATTTGGGGAAACAAACCATGTTTTGCATGTAGGATAAAGGACTTTGAATGGTTTGATGTACTGACTCACATCTATAGTCACTGTCAGCAATCAGAAATAAATAGATCACAATTTCAACATATCCTAAATTTAGGTAGTCTCAATCTCAACAAACAAGTATATTGTGGTGAAACATGCTATTAATCTCAGCAACAGAAGAGGCTAAGTCTCTGCCCTGAAAGATAGACTGAAAGACAAAGAAAGAAAGATAGAAAGAGAAATAAAAAAGAAAGAGAGAGATAAAGAAAGAAAAAGAAAGAAAGACAAGAAAGAAAAAGAAAGGAAGGAAGGAAGGAGGAAAGAAAGAAAGAAAGAAGGAAAGAAAGAAAGAAAGAAAGAAAGAAAGAAGGAAGGAAAGAAAGAAAGAAAGAAAGAAAGAAAGAAAGAAAGAAAGAAAGAAAGAAAGAAAGAAAGAAAGAAAGAAAGAAAGAAAAAGAAAGAAAGAAAGTTACTGAGAATGAATAGTTTGGATTGAGGAGTCACGTGGTAGAGGTAGGATCTGTATTTGGTAATAGGTCTGCCTGCAGCCATTGAGGCCCTCCCTACATCTTGGCTAAGTTTTCACAGTTTATCCGTGTTACCTAGGTATCTGACCAGAGGAGAGTCCCCGGCCCTGTGGTCACATCCAGATCCAATGTGGCCACACTTTTCCCCTGCCTGGCCACACCTCATCCAGTCCCTGGCCTAGATAAGTACTGGGAAGAGGTTGGGTCACCCCTTTTTCTGGCCACGTCTCTCCACCATGCATGGGAGGGGCAGCAGTTTGGTAAATAAAATACATTACCTGACTGAGTACTGCGTGGTATTCTATTCATCGGCTCCCTAATTAAAACTATCTAATTAATATATTTGACACTTTGGAGTTTCTAGTTATGAATCCGTGGATATTTTTTCCCGTGGATATTTTTATGACACATATGTCTTCAGTATCTACAAAGAATATCTGCTCACACATCATTTAACAGTATAATTCTTGGAATCTGTAGTTAACCTTAATCTTTAATTAACTTTAAAGTCTATTTTCTTTCTTTCTTTTTTTTTTTTGCTTAAAGTCATAGAAGATTTGGTGGGACAATCTGAAAGGATCTCTGGCTTCATATTTTCTCATCAAGCTGGGCAATTCAACCTGTGTGCCACCAAGTCAGATGATGGAACTTTCAAATTCTGGAAAGCAGAGGCACCTCATCATGTACCATGACTTCTTGATTTCTCAGATTTTTTTTTTTTTTTTGGGTCCGGTCATGGGGCCTGAACTCTGGGCCTGGGCGCTGTCCCTTAGCTCTTCAGCTCAAAGCTAGTGCTCTACCACTTGAGCCATAGCGCCACTTCCGGCTTTTTTCTTTTTGCTTATGTGGTGCTGAGGAATCGAACCCAGGGCCTCAGGCATGCAAGGCAAGCACTCTACCACTGAGCCACCTTCCCAGCCCTCTCAGATATTTTTTAAATGTAATTGTTACTAAGATGTGTACAGAGAGGTGACCATTTCACAATTCATGTAATATGTACATTTGTCTTGTAGACAATGCCATCCTTTCCTGAGCTTTCTCCCAATTTCTGTTTTTTGTTATTGTTGATGATTGTTTTTGTTTATGTGCCTGACCTTCAGCTTGAAATCAGGGCTTGGGTGCTGCCCCTGAGTTTTTGTAATGCAGGCTACTCTACCTCTTGAACCACAGATCCCTTGATGGTTTTTTGGTTGTTAATTGGAGAGAAGAGTCTTACAGATTTTGTCATTCATCTGGCTTTAAACTGTGATCATCAGCCTCCTGAGTAGCTAGGATTATAGGCCTGAGCCCCCAGTTTCCATCTACTAAAATGTTGGTTTCATACTTCCTGTTGTGTCACAATTTTCTTCAACTCTTGGCACTAACACTACATATTGCCTGGCTCAAATCTGAATTGGTGGAACATGCTTCTTTTTGAGGAAGGCAGGTATAAGGACACAGAAGATAAACAAAATCATTTGGTACATGGCATACAGACATGTAGGTTTATTGCCAGTGGACTGTGTCCTGTCTGTCTTTGCTGTTAATTCTGCATGGCCTGTGAATGATGTAAATGGCCATTGGCAGAAATGAGGTTTCTCATCCTGTTCTTAAAACAAAACAAAAACCAACCAAAAATAGTAATATGAGTCCAGCAATTTCCTCTAATTAGAAAGCATTCTGCCCTAGTTAATGAAAAAGAGTCCTTTATTGAAGTGCTGCTACTTTTTCTAACTACAAATATAATGAAATCTGTAGTAGTCTGTAGAATTGCATACCACAGATGTCATTTTATAAATTCACAATAAATTTAGATATTTAAATGCTTATTTATTTATTTTTATTGGTTGTGGGGTCTGTGCACTCTCACTGAGACTCTGTTCAAGTTAGCACTCTACCACTTGAGCCACAGAGCCACTTCTGTTTTTAGTTGGACATAAGAGTCTTATGGGGACTTTTCTCCCTGGGCTGGCTATGAACAGCGATCCTCAGATCATAGCCTCGTCAGTAGCTGGGATTACAGGCCTGAGACCCTGGCACCTGGTTTCAAATAGTCATTTTTAAAATGATGAATTGCTTAGTGCCTCTGGCTCACATATGTAATCCTAGCTATAGTTAGAATTATAGGTATGAGAAAAAAAGTAGGTATGTGTTGTTTATGATGGTTTGTATTGGCATGTTTTAATATTGATTATTTCTGGTTCTACAATGCACTTATTTTTATTTTCCCCTAGGTGGGGTTGATAGGTGCTAACCAGTGTTGAACATTCGTTGGTTGAGATGAAGCCATGTGGAAGTTCTTGCCTAGAATGGCATGAAATTGAAATCCTCCTGCTCTCAGCCTGCCCATGGACCTGGGATGATAGATGTATTCCATCAAACATAGTCAGGGGTTGAGGAGTGTTGCAGGTAAAACAACACTGGTCTTGAACTGATGTCGCAAATAGCTAGCTTTACAGGCAAATGCCTTAAAAAATCTTTTTGTATTCTGTTTCACTTTGAAGTAGTGTTTGTACATACTTAGGGAGTACAATGATAACATACTACCTGTTTAGTATATAGAATAATCAGACCAATATAATTAGCATGTTTATCTCCTAAAACATTGAATCAAATGTACATTGGTAACCTCCTGACTCTGCTAGTTATTTTGGAATATACCATAAACATGAATTCATTGATAATATGTACTAGAGTATTGGAAGTTGATAGAGATAGGGACAACCTTAAGTATGTGTATTAAATATATATTTATGTATTGCTGCTCTGAAGAACATTATCATATATTCACCATGACAGTACCAGACAATAATTTTCCTGCAATGTAAAATTTCCATTTCATAATCTGCCATCTTTTATCTTCTTTTCATTTTCCTTATAAATATGAATGTTTTTCCTGTTCCTTTTAATGTTTTGAAATTACCATAAGATGGAATTAAAAAGTCATGGTCTACTAAAATTATCTCTTTTTGTTTGATTTTGTGATGCTAAATCATTAAGAGCAAGGTTTCCTGAAAGTTATGGTAGCAGACTCTATCACTAAATTGTATTCTAATTATATCTTATTATTATATTTTTATATAGAGTTTTACTGTTGCTGTTTTTTTTTTATATAGAGTGTTGTGAAGCTGGACTGAAACTTGCTCTAGTAACAAAACTTTATCTCGCCACTGTCTCTGGTAAAATTGCTTTTTTCTGGAGGCTCATAATTATAACTCTAATTAGAAAACTGAAACCTGAGATTTAATTCAGACAGCCTGCACAGGAAATTTTATGAATATCTCCTCTCCAGTTCACTTCAAAAACCTTGAAGACGAGCAATGGAATTGTGGCACAATTGGTAGAACATTAGGTTCAAGGGCAAGATGCTCAGGATTGTCATATACCCCTTTGTTCAAGCCCTAAAACACACATATACACAGACACACATTCACGCATATGCACACACACTCCCAGACACATTATACATGCACACAATCTCAGGCAATGTTGTATCTGAAATTCTTTGTTTTTAATTTAATTTTATTTTATTTGTGAAGATACTGTACAGAGGGGTTACAATTACATGGGCAGGATAATGCGTACATTTCTTACCAAGCATTGCAGCCTCCTCCTTTTGTTTACCCTTCACATCCCTTCCCAGCCTCCCCCCCCAATGCCAATCCTTCTCCTTCACCCCTCCCCCCCCCAACCCGACGTTGTAAAGCTCGTTTTGGACATGACAAATTGTACTTCTCATTGTTGCAACAGGTCCACCTGTATCTTTAAACAACTGGTTTTTCCCCATCTCCTCCTCAAGTTATACTGACATCAAATATAGTGAAAGCAGGGGTTATACTGTGGGGGAGGGACATACAAAGCAACAAAGAGATAATCTTATAAATGCATTGGAAACACATGCATGAAAGAAAAAAACATTAAAATACATATCTAAGGGTTCATTTTCCTGACATCACATTATCTGACATTTTCCGCTTGACTCATAGATATACTAGATATTGCAAATAAGGGAAACCATGGGACCTATGTTTGTTTGGGTCTGGCTTACTTCACTTAATATAATTTTTTCCAAGTTTTTTCCATTTCCTAACGAATGGGGGAATGTCATTCTTTCTGATGGCTGCACAGAATTATATTGTGTATATATACCACCTTTTCTTGATCCATTCATCTACAGAGGGGCATCTGGATTGGTTCCATATCTTAGCTATGGGAAATAATGCTGCAATAAACATTGTTGTGCTGGTAGCTTTATTGTGGTCTTGTTTGTAAACATGTGGGTACATGCCCAAAAGTGGGATTGCTTGGTCATAGGGGAGTTCTATGTGAAGTCTTTTGAGGAACCAACATACTGCTTTCCAAAGTGGTTGAACAAATTTACATTCCCACCAACAATGAAGTAAGGTTCCTTTCTGTCCACATCCCCTCCAGCATCTGTTGTTGTTAGAGTTCTTGAATTTTGCCATTCTAACTGGGGTGAGGTGATATCTCAATGTTGTTTTGATTTGCATTTCTTTTATGGTTAGGGATGTTGAACATTTCTTCATGTGTTTATTGAGCGTCCTTCTTTCTTTTCAGAGAAGTTTCTCTTTAAGTCTTTCGCCCACTTATTTATTGGGCAGTTGTTTCTTTGAGGATTTGTTGTTGGGGGGTTAATTTTTTGAGTTCCAAGTATATTTTAGATATGAGACCCTTGTCCGTTGTATGGCTATTAAAGATCTTCTCCCAATCGGTGGGCTTTCTTTTGATCTTGCTAGCTATGTCATTTGCCCTGCAGAAGCTCTGAAACTTTATGCGATCCCATTTTTCCAACTTTTCTTTGATTTGTTGTGTTTCCGGGTCTCTATTCAAAAAATTTCGGCCTGAGCCAAGGAGACCTAGGGTTTCTCCTATTCCATCCTGTAATGTTTTCAGAGTGTCTGCTTTGACTTCAAGGTTTTTGATCCATTTGTAGTTGATTCTGGTGCAGGGTGATATATAAGGATCTAGCTATAGTTTTCTACATGTAGATAACCAATTTTGCCAGCACCATTTAATGAAGTGGCTGTCTTTTTTCCATTCTATTGTTTTAGCTTCCTTATCGAAGATTAGATGGCTATAGGTCTGTAGGTTCATTTCTGGGTTTTCAATTCTATTCCATTGGTCCTGAGGTCTGTTCTTATGCCAATACCACGCTTTTTTGATTACTATGGCTTTAGAGTAGAGTTTGAAATTTGGTATTGATATTCCTCCAGCAGTGTTCTTTCCGTTGAGGAGCGTTTTTGCTATTCGGGGTCTTTTATTGTTCCATATGAATTTTTGGATTGCCTCTTCTATTTCCTTGAAGAATGAGGTTGGAATTTCGATAGGTATTGCGTTGGATTTGTATATAGCCTTGGGAAGTATTGCCATTTTCACGATGTTAATCTTTCCAATCCAGGAGCATGGGAGGCTTGGCCATTTTTTTAGTTCTGTGTTGATTTCCTTTTTCAAGATTTTAAAGTTTTCATCATAGAGGTCCTTCACTTCTTTAGTTAAGTTAATTCCTAGGTATTTTATTTTTTGTGGGGCTATTACTAATGGAGTTGCTTTCCTAATTTCTGCCACACTTTTCTCATTGTTGGCATACAGAAAAGCCATTGATTTTGGGGGGTTAATTTTATAACATACTGCTTTGCCAAAGTTTTGAATCAGCTTGAGTAATTTCGGAGTGGAGTCTATGGGATTCTTTAAATACAAGATCGTGTCGTCTGCAAAAAGGGAGAGTTTTATTTCTTCTTTCCGTATTTGGATCCCCTTTATGTCTGCATCTTGTCTTATTGCTGTAGTTGGCATTCTAATACTAGATTGATGAGAAGAGGAGCGAGTGGGCATCCTTGTCTTGTTCCTGAGTTAAGAGGAAATGGCTTTATTTTTTCACCATTGAGTATAATGCTGGCTGTAGGTTTGTCATATACAGTCTTTATTGTATTGAGGAATGTTCCATGGATTCCTAATTTTTCCAAAACCTTCATCATGAAGTGGTGTTGGATCTTGTTGAATGCTTTTTCTGCATCTATTGAGATAACCATGTGGTTCTTATTCTTGCCCCTGTTGATGTGATGAATGATATTAATTGATTTGCGTATATTGAACCAGCTTTGCATCCCTGAAATGAATCCTGTTTGATTGTGGTGTATGATTTTTTGGATGAAGTGTTGAAGTCGATTGGCCAAAATTTTGTTGAGAAGATTTGCATCAATATTCATCAAAGAAATGGGTCTATAATTCTCTTTCTTTGATGAGTCCCTGCCTGGTTTTGGGATGAGGTTTATGATGGCTTCATAGAATGTGTTCAGTAGTGAGCTTTCTCTTTCAATTTCATTGAAGAGTTGGAGGAGTATTGGTGTGAGCTCTGCTTTGAAGGCCTTGTAAAATTCCGCTGTAAAGCCATTTGGTCCTAGACTTTTCTTAGCTGGGAGGTCTCTTATTGCTGTTTCTCTTTCAGTGCTTGATATGGGCCTGTTAAGATAGTTTAACTCATCTTGGTTTAGTTTTGGCATGTCAATATTTGCTAGGAAAAGGTCCATTTCTATCAAGTTCTCAAACTTATTAGCATAAAGTTTTGAGAATTATTCCCTTAAAATGTTCTGAATCTTGGTTGTTTCCGTGGTGATTTTTCCATTCTCATCTCTGAGTTTATTAATTTGGGTGTGTTCTCTTCTTTTTTTGATAAGATTTGCTAAGGGTCTGTCAATTTTGTTAAGTTTTTCGAAGAACCATCTCTTCGTTTTGTTGATTCTTTCTATAATTTTTTTGGATTCTAATTCATTTTATTCTGATTTAATTTTGATTATTTCTTTCTGTCTCCTGGATTGGGGTTTACCTTGCTGCTCTTTTTCAAGGATGTTTAGATGTGTCATTAAATTGTTAGTTTCAGATCTCTCCAATTTGTTGATGTAGAAGCTCAGCGCTATAAATTTGCCTCTGAGTACTGCCTTTGCTGTGTCCCAGAGTAGCTGGTAATTTGTGTGTTCATTTTTGTTGAATAGCATGAACATTTTAATTTCCTTTCTAATCTCATCCATGACCCACTCATGATTCAGGAGTGTGTTGTTCAGCCTCCATGTGATGCCGGACTTTCTTTGGTGGCTTTTGGTGTTGACTTCTAATTTTATTCCCTTGTGGTCAGAGAGGATGCAGGGTATAATTTAATGTTTCTGAATTTAGACAAGTTTGCTTTGTGGCCTAAAATGTGGTCTATTTTGGAAAACGTTCCATGTGCTGCTGAGAAAAACGTGTATTCTGATGCTGCTGGGTGAAATGTTCGGTAGATGTCTGTTAAGTCTAGTTGATCTATGCAGCTGTTTAGATCTGCGGTTTCTCTGTTGAGTTTTTGCCGAGTTGATCTATCTAGTGGGGAGAGTGGTGTGTTAAAATCCCCAACAATTAATGTCTTTGGATCTATATGGGATTTGAGCGAAAGTAGTGTTTCTTGGATAAATTTGGGTGCTCCATTGTTTGGCCAATAGATATTTAGAATTGTAATATCGTCCTGCAGGAGAGATCCTTTAATTAGTATGTAGTGACCTTCTTTATCTCTTCTCACGAATTTTAATTTGAAGTCTATTTTATCTGATATTAGGATTGCAACTCCCACCTGTTTATGGGGGCTGTTTGCTTGGTAGATTTTGTTCCAGCCTTTAACATTGAAAATGTGTTTGTTTTTATGGGCAAGATGTGACTCCTGCATGCAGCAGATAGCACGGTCTTGTTTTTTAATCCAACTAGACAATCTATGTCGCTTAATTGGAGAGTTCAATCCATTAACATTAAGAGATAGGACTGAGAGGTATTTGGGAGTTCCTGCCATGTTATCCACCTTCTTGGGGGCTGTAAACCTAGGTTCTTCCTATGGTTTTGGATTCTAAGTTTGGGTCCAGTTTCTTGGCCTTTATTGCTGTCTTGTTGGTTTTCTATGTGTAGGACATCTTTAAGAATCTTTTGTAGGGCTGGTTTGGTGGAGATGTATTGTTTCAATTTTTCTTTGCTATGGAAGGTTTTTATTTGGCCTTCAGTTATGAAGGAGAGTTTAGCTGGGTACAGTATTCTTGGTTGATAGTTCTTTTTTTTTAGGGCATGGCATACATCATTCCAGTCTCTTCTTGCTTTGATTGTCTCTGCTGAGAAATCTGAGGTAATTCTAATTGGTTTCCCTTTATACGTAATTACCCTTTTCTCCTTGACAGCTTTAAGGATCTTTTCCTTGGTCTGAGTTGATCCTGTGTGGCTTATAATGTGATGGTGGGATGTCCTATTCTGGTCTGGTCTGTTTGGGGTTCTAAAAGCTTTTTGTATCTGAATAGGCCTATCTTTTTGTATGTTTGGGAAGTTCTCTGCTAGGATCCTGTTAAACAAATTTCCTAGACCATTAACTTCTGTTTCTAGGTGCTCCTCTACACCCATTATCCTTAGATTAGGCCTTCTGATGGTGTCTTCCAGGTGTTGGCTAGATGTATCAAATTTCTTGGACTTGTCTTTGATGGTTGTATGTTCTTTCTCTATAATATCTAGGCTGTTTTCAATCCCTGATATTCGATCTTCTGCATGGTCTAACCTGCTGTCAAGACTCTCTACTTTGTTTTTTTATCTCTTTTCCTTCTAATTGGTCAGCTTTGATGGCTTCAAGTTCTTTGTCGAAGCTCTGTTTTAGGTCTTGTATGAATTTCTTGACTTCCTTAATTTGGTGTTCAGTGTTTGTTCTCAAATCACTTAGTTGATTGGTTATGGTTTCTTTGGACTCCTATAACTTCTGTTGGGTTCCATTCAGCATTCCCTTTGTGGTCTCCCTGACTTCCTTCAGCTCTTTGTTAATGGATTCCATGAATGCCTTTAGTGATTTTTGTTTATTCTCTACCTGGTCTCTCAATTCCTGTATTACTCTTTGATTAGCTTCCTCCCATTCGTGGGATTCCTGTAGTTCTCTTTCCTCTCGTTAGTGGGATTCCTGCAGTTCTCTTTGAGTGTTCTCAGCCTGCTCACGCCATTCCTCCCTTTCTCTTTGAGTATTCTCAAGTTGTTCACGCAAATCCTGTATCAGTTTTTGAGTAGCTTCCTCACGCTTATGATATTCCTGTATAAGCTTTTGGGATGCCTCCTCTCTCTCCCTTTCGCGCTCATACAGAGTCCTTTGTAAGTTGTCAAACTTCTCATTTATCATGGTTGCCAGCAGTGTTTGTAGAGCTATTTGGGAACTCTCCTCTGGACTATTCATTATCTGTTCTGACCCCTGATTATCAAGATTGGGAATTGAGATATCCGGATTTGCCATTTTTCTTGTGTTTTTCCGGCTTACTCTGCCCATTTGAGATGAAAATAGCACCAGTTTTGTGCTAGAACTCTACCTTAAGGCAACCATCAATCAAAGTTTGCTTTTGTACAGTCAATAGTCTACAGATACAATCTAGTTCAACAGATACATCTATTCAACATCAAACAACTATATGTTAATGGGTTTTGAACCGCAGAGAAGAGTTTGGAAAACCAGAAATTATTAGGGTTAGGGAGAGATGTGGGTAAAAAATAGGAATAGATTGGTGTGGGGAGGCACAGGGAGAGTTAGCTATGTCCTAATCCCATTGCAGGGAGTAGGTTGGGTAGGATGCATGTAGCAAGAGAGAGAAAAAGAAGAAAGGGAAAGGGAAATGATAAGAGACCAGAAAAAAATAGAAACGTAAAAATTAATATTATTATGGAGATTAGAAGACCATCTATTTAGAGAGGAATGTGAGTATATTAATAGAAGGGTAGGGACATAGAGGAGAAGTGAAAAACTTAAAAAAATGCTTAAAATATTATATAGGTATAAAGAGGAAGTACTGCTATTAAGGAATTTAAGTCTCAGAGGTTTTGAATTGAGTAATAGATTTGTGGACTAAGTATGTACACAATGGGGGATAGGGTCTACTAGTTTACTACAGGTTTATCTGAGGATGTGCAGGACAAGAGTTAAGTCACTGATGTTGTTAGAGTTCTTGATTTTTGCGGTTCTAACTGGAGTGAGGTGATATCTCAATGTTGTTTTGATTTGCATTTCTTTTATGGCTAGGGTTGTTGAACATTTCTTCATGTGTCTATTGGCCATCCTTCTTTCTTCTTCAGAGAAGCTTCTCTTTAAGTCTTTCACCCACTTATTTATTGGGCAGTTGTTTCTTTGAGGATTTGTTGTTGGGTGGTTTAATTTTTTGAGTTCCAAGTATATTTTAGATATGAGACCCTTGTCCGTTGTATGGCTAGTAAAGATCTTCTCCCAGTCGGTGGGCTTTCTATTGATCTTGCTAGCTATGTCATTTGCCCTGCAGAAGCTCTGCAACCTTATGCAATCCCATTTGTCCAACCTTTCTTTGATTTGTTGTGCTTCCGGGTCTCTATTCAGAAAATTTCGGGCTGAGCCAAGGAGACCTAGGGTTTCTCCTATTCCATCCTGTAATGTTTTCAGAGTGTCTGCTTTGAGTTCAAGGTCTTTAATCCATTTGGAGTTGATTCTGGTGCAGGGTGATATATAAGGATCTAGCTTTAGTTTTCTACATGCAGTTAACCAATTTTGCCAGCACCATTTACTGAAGAGGCTGTCTTTCTTCCATTCTATAGTTTTAGCTTCCTTATCGAAAATTAGATGGCTATAGGTCTGTAGGTTCATTTCTGGGTTTTCAATTCTATTCCATTGGTCCTGAGGTCTGTTCTTATGCCAATACAAAGCTGTTTTGATTACTATGGCTTTATAGTAGAGCGGATGTGGACAAAAAGGAACCTTACTTCATTGTTTGTGGGAATGTAAACTTGTTCAACCACTTTGGAAAGCAGTATGGAGGTTCCTCAAAAGACTTCACATAGATCTCCCCTATGATCCAGCAATCCCACTTTTGGGCATTTACTCAAATGTTTACAAACAAGACCACACTAAAGCTACCAGCACAACTATGTTTATTGCAGCATTATTTACCATAGCTAAGATATGGAACCAACGCAGATGCCACGCAGTAGATGAATGGATCATGAAAATGTGGTATATATACCTATGCCTCCATCAGAAAGAATGACATTTCCCCATTTGTTGGGAAATGGAAAGTTTTGGAAAAAATTATATTAAGTGAAGTAAGCCAGGCCCCAAAAAGCATAGGTCCCATGGTTTCCCTTATTTGCAATATCTAGTATAGGTATGAGTCAAGCAGAAAAGGTCAGATAATGTGATGTTAGGAAAACGAACCCTTAAATATGTATTTTAATGTTTTTGTTTCTTTCATGCATGTGTTTCTAACGCATTTATAAGATTATTTCTTTGTTGCTTTGTATGTCCCTCCCCCACAGTGTAACCCCCGCTTTCACTATATTTGATGTCAGTATAACATGTGGAGGAGATGGGGACAAACAAGTCGTTTAAGGATTCAGGTGGACCTGTTGCAACAATGAGAAGTACAAAATGTCATGTCAAAATCAGCTTTACAATGTCGGTGTGTGGGGGGGGAGGGGGGTATAATTGGGTGGGGGGACGGGGGAGGCTGGGAAGGGAGGTGAAGGGTAAACAAAGGAGGGGGCTGCAATGCTTGGTAAGAAATGTATGCATTATCCTGCCCATGTAATTGTAGCCCCTCTGTACAGTATGTTCTCAAATAAAATTAAATTAAATTAAAAAAAATAAACAAAAGTGTTAAGTCACAAAAAGAAGATATAAAGAGAAGAAAAGGTGAAAAGGATGAGAAAGGGAGAAAAAAAGATCAGAAGTTCAGTAGAGCTAGACAAAAAAACAAAAAGATAGTTAAAAAAGAAAGAAAAAGATAAAGAAGACAAGAAAAGAAAAGAAAATGCACATTCATTTATTCCTAAAATAAAAATTATAAGAGGAAAAAAAAGTTACTGGAAAACAATTATTTTTTTCAAAAAAGGCAAAAAGTAAAGATTAATAAAATTTTTAGAAAAGGAAAAAATATATATATATATGGTACCAAAAAAAAGAGAAAAAAAAAAAAAGAAAAGTAGAGGAAGGAAGAAAAAAAAAAGTTCTTTGATTTTTTTTTTTATTTTTTTGGAAGGGGTGGGAAGAATCCTGTATCTCCCTTTTGTCTGTAACCAGCCCCTTATTCGAATCTCTGGTCAGCTTGAGGTCCTGTGGCTTGATTGGTTTCTTATGTCAGTTTGTTCGAACAGGCAGAAAAATGCTCTGCTTTACCCAAGATTTTGAGATCCACCTCCCAGATTAGTTTACTGGGAGGGTGATATGCTTTGAGAATCACAAAAGAGGGGGATGCAGTGATGAGGCTAGGATCTGGGTAGAGTTGAGGCCTTTCAACAATCAGTAGCTTTTTCCTGGGGCTGTTTCGTGAAAAAAAAAAAAACTCACAGAGCCCAGCCTGGAGCCATTCTCAGGGTTTCTGTTTTTCAAGTGATTGTGGAGGCTGCTAGAGGGAGGGGCAGCCTCTGGCTCTGGTTACCCAGTGAGGAAAGCCACTCCAATGGCTGGTTGGTGCCTGAGCTGGGTGACTTCCCTGGATGGAGCCGAGTCTGGCAGGTCACTTCGCCGTTAAGTACTTGTGACCTGCTAAATGACTCGTTTATTCCAATGCCTGGGTTGGAGCTAGCAGCTCCTCAGAGCTTTGTCGGAATAAAAGATGGAGATCACCAGTGCTGGGAGGGGTGGGGTGGCCTTCCCTCCTCTGCTCTCTGAGAAGGAGTGACGAAATCGGGCTTCTACTCAGGCTGAGTCTTGGATCCTGGGTCGTCTCTGGTCTGCACACTGCAGGATGAAGATGTCTGCTCCTTGTTGGTTCTTGCTGGTGTTGAGTAGAATCTGCTCGCCCGCTGAGTCTGGCTCCTTTGTCCCGGACTCTCTGTGTGAGCGCTCAGTTATGGCCCCGGCTGCATTCTCCACCGCGACCCTGCCGCCACAGCAGCGGTGGCTGCTGGCAAATGCTCAGATGTGTCTTTTTGCCTTGGCTTCCCCTCTCTTGTCTAAGTCTCTGTCCTGTGATGGCACACTTTGTGTGATTCTCTGGCTTAGGACTGTTCACTGGAACTCTAAAACTGCTTTCTATGGGAGAGCTTGTTCAGATTCCAGCTTCTCCTTCGCCATCTTCCCGGAACTCCTGTATCTGAAATTCTTATACAGAGATTGGAAATAGCAAACTGATTTTGAAGGTTTTTCATCGATTATTTTGAAAAAAGGAGGACAGTTCATGGGACATAGTCAAGAAGACTCTAGTGAGGAATACTTTATAAATGGCTGCCTTATAAGAAGAACAGGAGCACAGTTTTTAATCTTTAAATATTACATTCCCTCAACTATAGTATTTTTAAATAATCATTGAATTATGAGAAGACAATGCAAGACCTCTTCCCCTTTCCCCTTCTCCTCCGTCATAAAATATCACAAAAGTATCAAAAATAATCTTTTATCTTACAAGAATGTACACCTGTAGAAATGTCTGACTGTATGTGTAATGTTTATTTTTAAATACTTGTTTGATTTTCCCACCTCTAAATACTTGCCTTTTTTCCTGATGACAGCACACAGGGTCTTCAAGAACAAACAGAAGATTAGGATTGTTAGGTAACAATGTCCTAGGAAGTAGATGTCAAAAATACACGCAAGAAGCACATGGCTGGCTGAGAAGTTCCCGAGAGCAAAATGATTTGTGCAGGATGAGAGGCAGCGTGACAAATAATGCGTGGATCTGACCTAGGAATGTCTCCTTGAGCTGAAACCATGCCAGTACCTAGGCCTAACTGAGGTTGTTGGGATTTGACAATGTCCACATGTGTATATGGTGATGTGAGAAGGGAGATTTCAGTCTCCAATTTGTCTTTGGGATGGTCTTATGTAAGCAAGCAGCTTAGATCTTTTGGCCCTGAGAGATGACACTACCTCCCTCACAATGGAATAGAATATGGATGCCTGAGAGTCAGGTAACTGTAACTGACAGTCAGCTGAAGCCAGTCACCTGGCTTGTGGCTCAGGAACAAGAAAGGTGTTCTTGTGTTGTTTTCAAAGTTCAAGAGTCTCAGGTCTCAGACATGTGCCAAACCACGAATCCAGTGTCTCAGGCCTTCTTATAAGAAGAAACCAAGGGAAACACAAGGCAACTCAGGCAAAGTATAACTATGACAGGAAACCTATTTAATCTCATCCTAACACATACTAGAGCCTTCTTCTTGTGTGCTTTTATATGTGTATACTGAGAAAATATTGCCTATGTAGTTTCAATCCACTCTATTACAATTACTCAATTTGAAGTGCACTCCCATTTCCATTTTTGAAAGATCCATTCTTTTTATGACCTTTGTGTGACAATGAGTCAGCCGAGACCCTGAATGTTCTTTGTAATACATGGAGCCTCGTCTCAGGCTTGCTGGAAATGCTGGTGATGGACCTGGTCCCTGCCTACCAGAAAGGTGATCTCTTATATGTTGGAAAACCTCCACCACTATAGACACTGAGGGACAATGGAGCAGTTGCTGGATATTCTGTTTAAAAAGTGAGTGTTTCTCCTTCAAACCCAGGGCTGATGAGACCCCTTGGCTGAGTATTGGTATACTTAGTACGTTTCTGAGTCTATTTCACTGGAGCCTGAGCACATGAGCTTGTCTTGAGACAAAGAAGTGCACACCCTGGCTAATTTCTTAGGACTGGGCTGCCAGAACATTTCATTTTCCTCAGAAGCTAGTGGATCCCTAGCAGTTTGCTAAGGCTAGGATTAAAGGCATGAGCCAGTGGCACCCAACATCCACCCTCACGTAGGAAATCACTATCTTTGAGGACTTTGAAGGAATTAGACCAAAGAATGTGTGCAACTTGAACTTGAATTTGGGGCCTAAGTGCTGTCTCATTGGTTCTCAGAGTTAGCACTCTACCCTTTGAGCCCCAGGTCCAGTTCTGGCATTTGGCTGGTTAATTGAATATGTGTCTTCAGAATTGTACTGAGTAGACTGGGTTCAAACTGTGATCCTCAGATCTCACCCTCCTAATTAGTAGGATTAGAGGCATGAGCCATTGTCATTTATTTGGACAGATGCATATAAGCCTCCTCACGGAATTTTCATGAAATTGTATAGATATATCTCCACTTTTTGTCTGTCATGTTTACATTACCATGTGGGACTTAGCCAGTCTCATGTATGTCCTGTTAGTTCTCCTCCCATTCATATAGATCCTTCTACCATAACTGGAAGGAAGATGAACAAGTGAAGAAGTAAGTGGACATTGGAATGAAGAGAAGTTCTGTCCTTGAAAAAAATGGGTATCTTTGAGGTTTCTGAATCAATGTCAACTGTCTTGTTTGCACACCAGTTGTGATTTAAACCAGGGGTTGAGGATTGGCACTTCAGTGGATAGCAGATCACACAGTTATGGATGTGAATGTGGTTTTGGACTATCGTGGATGACAGGGAGGATTGTGTGTAGCAAGTCAGATCCAGTGGGGAAACAATATTCTCTGCCTATCACAGGAAGAGTTTTGGAGGATTATATTTGAGAAATTTCTTTCTTTTTTTTGTGAAACTGCCCTACAGAGGAGTTATAATTACACTAACAAGTTAATGAGTACATTTCTTATGCAGCATTGTTGCCTCCTCCTTTGTTTCCCCTTACCATTTCTTCCCTTCCCCCCCAATTCTTCCGCACCAAAGTTGTAAAGTACGTTTTTTGACATAATGTCTTGTACATCTCATTGCTGCAATGAGTCCACCTGTATCATTATTTAAACAATTTGTTTTATCCCGTCCCCTCCACAAATTATACCAACATCAAATACAGTGAAAACAGGGGTTATGCCATAGGGGGAGGAACATACAAAGCAACAAAGAAATCATCTTATAAACAAATTATAAATCATCTTAGAAACAATAGCAAGCAAGAAAAAAATATTTGAGTCCTTATCTTGGGGTCCATGTTGCCTAACATCAACTTATCTAACCGTTTCTGTTTATCTCATACATATACTAATTATTGCAAATAAGGGAAACCATGGGACCTATGTTTCTTTGGGCCTGGCTTACTTCACTTAATATAATTTTTTTCCAAGTCTTTCCATTTCCTAACAAATGGGCAATGTCATACTTTCGTTTTGACTAACATCCTGCTTTAAAGATTCTCTTGCACTTCCCAACATGCAAGTCTTGCCAAAATGCAAGTCCTGACAGAAAGGGTCCATAGTAGAAGGCTCAGGATGGGAGGGCAGACTCTCATTTTCCTTGTCACCAATCTGCCCACAGCATGGTTTGTTCCATCTTCACTATGTGGATGGACTTCTACCCTGATTATTTCTATGAGCACAAGAACATTGACACCCTGAAAAAATTTACACAGTATGTCAAGCTCAACATGCCCTCCTCAGACCTGCTCTTCCACTTACATATTCTTCGGGACCAGCTGGAGCAATGCATAACCAATGAGATCAAGAAAAAGAGCAAGAAGTCCTTGTTTAGATGACTCAGAGCTTGTGAGTAGGGATGGAACCTGGGTCTGTAGGGGTGGGCCTGTTTGGCTAAGAGCCCTTAGTACTACCCAGCTTGGCAAAATATCCTTTTATGTTATTCTCTGCCAGGTAATGTCTGTTCTCCTTTTGAAAGAAATTGGATGTAGCCACTTATTAGGACATTGTCTTCTCATCAGTGTTCAGTCCAAATTCAACGTCTACAGCTTCCCCCATTAGATCCTCATAGAAGTTTAGTCACACCTTAACTTCTAGAGTCTACGCTAAGACTCCTGTACCTATTTTCATTCTCAGGTTTGCACCACCATAGAGAAGTACCTGCTGAACTCCAAATAAATAACCCTTCAGATATGTTGCCTATGGTGACTGTGATGGAGATTGGAAGCCATCACTGGACTACAGAAAACACGTGAACATAGAGGGTTTTTTCAATTTGTAGAAAGGCCTAAACAGGTTTTGAGTCCTGTGGACATACCACTGGTTCTGAACCCCACATATGATGCAGGTGTACCTGGATATACCACCAAGGAAGAAGATGATCCAGAATGTCTTCCATTGATGTTCACAATTCACCTAGATCATTTCCAAACCAGTCAAAAACACTGGTCTCAGTGTGCCAGATAAATGTGTGCTAATGGAAAATGACCCCAGTCTATGTTCAGGAAAACCAATAAGTGAGGTCCAAAATCTAAATTCAGTTGAGGAAAGGGAATCTGTCCTCACAGAATATCCAGTCCAATCTGTCCTGCTACAGGGGATCCAATTTCCAATTTGGAAATTAGAATCCGTCCCTTCCTCCATTCAGGAAGAAAATCCTGTCTTTATTGAGATCCCTTGGAGGACTCTGAGGCAGAAGTTCTGCCTGAAGGAACTTAGAGGCCAATCTATATTTAGAGATTCCTTCCCCTCTTCTTGGGAAAATCTTTATTTTTCTTTTTGTCCTGATTGTTGTAAGATGTTCATTCTATTTATTTTGAATCTTAAATATATTTTTTCAACCTACAATCTAAAGCACTATGTACATGTGTTCTGTGTGTGGAAAAATACAGAGTGATAGTGGGCTGTACAAGAGAGCCTACTGGATATAAAGGGGACTATTAAATGCACAGGGAGTGTCAAGGAAGTCAGGTCATGCCTGCATGGGATGATAAGGTGGCTACAAAAGCTC
This sequence comes from Dipodomys merriami, assembly GCF_024711535.1. NCBI lineage: Eukaryota > Metazoa > Chordata > Mammalia > Rodentia > Heteromyidae > Dipodomys > Dipodomys merriami. The sequence goes on along the minus strand of NW_027206403.1, from coordinate 222,655 downwards.
TAGGACAACAGATCAGATGTCTTAGAATCTCATCTGTCAATTCGGACAAATGCTACAATACATGTAGTGGTATGTTTGACTCTCTTCCAACAGTGAGTCAAGTCTGTATACACATTCATTATGCTTTGGGAAATATCGAAAAATTTGGCTCCAATAATATCAAAACTCTACTTAGGGCTGAAAATATTTGTCAAAATACATAGAAAATATCTATACTGGGAAGTAAAAGCCATTATCAATAGAAGAAAGAAGGCTTACGTACATGGACAAAGATAAAATCAGCAAGCAAAAATCCAAAATAAAATCATTTACACGTACATACTTGTTATGTTCTTTACATTATAAGTAGTATATTATATGATATATAAGATTGAATATGTTTTTCTCATAATACAAGGTCATTTAACATTTTCAGTCTTGGGTATTTTTTTCACAAAACATTAGTGTAAATCTTTATTGGGGAAAGTGGTAATATAACAGATTATAATTATGTGAATATGTATTTGTGTGTTTCTAGATATAACTGATTATAAATAGATGAATAAATATATACATATACTTGTATATCTATGAAGTAAATATAATGAAACTGACTACATTATGTATAAAAAAGCAGCTATGATCTGAGTACATAAGACTCAGGCCTGTAATCCTAGTGATGTGGGAAAATGGGTTCTGAGTTTTAGTCTCCCTTACCCCCATGGCATTAGATTTTGAGAGGAGGCCTGTGCCCTCCAGTGTAACAGAGCCATACATGCAGTGGGATCACACTCCCTGACCCCAGAGGAAAGTCAGTACAAATTAAGACAAGCCTCTTATCCTATGACAGTCTACTCAGTTCCTGTACCAAGATGGCCATCTGTAGAACATTGGATGAAAAGCTGGCATTCCCACCAAAAGTGTTTCTAACTATGCTGAATTAAACCTTATTTCACTTCCCAAGCTGCAAACACACGGAAATATGTCAAGGGCTTAAGAGAGATGGACAAAGACAAATACATAAAATTATATACTCTGTTTTAGTAATTCAATGACAAATCATCAAAGGTATGTCTGAATTTTTCTTTTTTTTTTTAAGGAAATGGAAATATACACTGTGTGCATCATGGAGGGAGTGATAGTTTGCTGAATTGTAGAATGCACTTCTGGGCATGGGAGACACCTGCCTTGGAGAAATTGTGTGGGGATGGGTGTTCTCACACAGCTTCAAAAACAATGGCTATAACTTCTATGATGTTACAGCCACCTTTCCATAGCAGCAACTATGTGTCAGGCACTGATCTTGCCCTGCAGTGGACTCAGAGACACACAAAGGCAAAAAGAATGAGAAGGAATGACTTCTAGCCACCAGACTTCAGCTTGAAGAGCTGTGCTGACCAGAAGCTAGGATAAATTGAGCTGGAGAAGGCTGATCTCCTGAGCACTAAGGACCAGGCAGTATTAGAGGTGTGGGAGAAACAGAAGTGAATGTGGCTCTCTCCTCACCAAATTCATGCTGAAATGAAAGCCAGAAATCATAATTTATACAAATCCGAGACTGGACGTTGGTGGTTTTGTGACAACTTTCCTGTGGAGGAGGTAGTTAACCTAAGAGCCATCATCCATGCAGTTATCTAGAAGCAGGTAATCCAGGCAATAAGAACAGCAAGTACAACCCCATTGATGGGAATGGATGTTACTTGCTTCAGAAAAGGAAAACAACATGCTTGCTTGTGAAGTAAAAATGGAAGGGTAAAATGAAGAAAAAGATTAGAAATGAAGATAGGAATAAGTTAGGTATGGGATGCTCTGGGTTAAAAAAGAAAAATTCTGATATTATTCTAAATCTGACATGTCCCACTGGAACCAAAGTGCTCAAATAGTAGGTAGACACATCTGATTCACATAGAGAATACTTTTACATTGTGATTCTATCTGGGTTCTGGTGGCTCATAACTGGAATGCTAGCTACTCAGGAGGCTGATACCTGAGGATCAGGTTTGAAGCAGTCTCAAAGAGGAAATTTGGAAAGACTGATCCTCCAATTAACCACCAAAACTATGGATGTGAAGCTGTGGTTCAACTGGTAGAGCAGTAGCCTTGAGACAAAACTAAGGGACAGCACCCAGGCCCTAGGATCAAATCCCTGGACTTTATAAAACAAAGAAGCCAACAAATAACATTTGGTGTTCAGTCATTTGCCACTTAGCATTCTAGTTCAATATATTTGGTATGAACCTTGGAAATTATATCCTTAACAAATGCTCTCCCCTGATATTCTGCTTCATTACAGGTTTCAAACCCTTGGCATCTCCAATGTCTCCTCCCAGTTAGCATAGCAGTCTACTACTGGAAATTTAAACATATATTTTTATTAATCATCAGAATTCTAAACACACACATCAATGTAGTAGTAGCCACATTCCACTATTCTGAATTTTTTTGGGTGAGAATACCGTACACAGGGGTTACAATTACATGAGCAAGGTAATGACTACATTTGTTATCAAGCATTGTTGCCTTCTCCTTGTTTTCCCCTTCCCATCTCTTCCCATACTCGTTCCATCACCCTCCACCCAATCCCCCCAGCAAAGTTGTAAAGTTCATTTTTTGACAGAACAACTTGTACATCTCATTGTTGCAATGGGTTCACCTGTATCCCTAGTTAAACTATTTGTTTTCTCCCTTCTTCTCCACATATTATACCAACATCAAATGCAGTGAAAACAGGGGTTATACCATGGGGGAGAGATATACAAAGCAACAAATGAATCATCTTATAAATGTGTTAGAAATAATCACAAGAAAGTAAAAATCAATTAGTTGAAGAACAGTTAACCAAAGGACTTATTGAGCCATCTATGTCACCTTGGAATTCTCCAATATTTGTTATTAAAAAGAAGTCAGGGAAATGGAGATTGCTGACTGATTTTCGAGGAGTTAATGCATCCATGTACCCTATGGGGGCTTTACAACCTGGTATACCGTCACCTGACATGCTTCCAAAAAATTGACCAACAATAGTAATAGATTTACAAGATTGCTTTTTTACCATTTCTGTACATGTAAAAGATTGTAAAAGATTTGCCTTTTCTTTACCACAAATAAATCATCAAGCCTCTCATCAGCTCTTCCAATGGAAGGTGTTGCCCCAAGGAATGATGAACTGTCCAACTATGTGTCAGATATATGCTGATAAGGCCTTAAAACCTCTTAGACAAAAATGGCCTCACATTTATATTTCTCATTATATGGATGATATTTTATTTGCAGTAACAAATATGAAAGAATTAGAAAAGGTGTTACAGTGTTTACCCTCTATATTTAAAAAATTTGGATTAATAATAGCACCTGAAAAAATACAAAAAGATACTGTGGTAAAATATTTAGGATATATTGTTTCTAGACAAACAGTAGCACCTCAAAAAATGTCTTTACGACGTGATCAATTACATACTTCAAATGATTTTCAAAAGCTATTAAGAGATATTAATTGGATGCAAATGGCCTTAGAAATTCCTAATTATCAGTTACATAATTTGTTTTCTTTGTTACAAGGGAAGCCTGATTTACATAGCAAAAGAACTTTAACTAAGGAATCTGAAAGAGAATTGCAATTTGTAGAACAGAGAATAAAAGAAATGTTTTTACATCGAGTAACGCTAAATCAACCCATAAATTTATATATTTTAGGTACATGGAAACACCTAACAGGAATTTTAGGACAAAATGAGCTACCATTAGAATGGATTTATACTCTGCATAGATTTACAAAAAAATATTATGCCTTATGAACACCAGTTGGCAATTATTATTCAACAGGCCAGGCAACAGGTATTTACCCTATCGGGGTATGATTTATTTGAAATTATTTTTCATTTACCAAAAGACCAAGTATAATATTTGTTAAACATGTCTGAAATGCTACAAATATCATTAGTACATTTTACTGGGCTATTTTCCTATCATTTTCCCAAAAGTAGATTGTGGGATTGCTTGTGTAAACAACAATTTGTCATTAATGATATAATTACCAAGGATCCTATCCCCACTGCTCTTACCATTTTTACAGATGGCTCCAAAACAAAAAGTGCTCATTGGACAACAAATAAATATTGGGTACAAACAACTACTTTAGCATCAGCTCAACAAAATGAACTTTTTGTTATTATTAAAGTGTTGCAAGATTTTGTGGGAGATATTAATATTGTTACTGATTCTGCCTATGCTGTAGAAGTTGTAACTAATATAGTCACTGCTGTTACTTATTCATCTAAACCCCAGCTAAACCAATTATGTGAACAATTACAAGCATTACTACAACAATGTATTGCCAAAGTGTTTGTAACTCACATTAGGGTTCACTCTTCGTTACCTGGGTATCTTGAATATGGCAATAATCAAGTTGATAAATTAGTTTTGCTTCTGCTGAAGAGGATCATGCTCATTTACATACAAATGTTGACCATTTACATATGCATTATAAAATACCTTATTCTCAAGCTAAACAAATTATATAAAGGTGCCCTATCTGCAGACCAATGCATTTGAGAGTTGTACCTGCTGGAGTAAATACTCGAGGATTACAACCTAACGAGCTCTGGCAAATGGATATAACCCATGTGGAAGTCTTTGGCGGTTTTTCCTTTGTACATGTTACAATAGATACTTATTCTAAATTTGTTTGGGCTTCTGCCCTTACGGGAGAAACTGTTAACCATGTAATAGAACACTTATTGAAAGCTTTTGCCATTATGGTAGTGCCTGCCGAAATAAAGACTGATAATGGACCAGTCAATAAAAGTATCAAATTTAAAATATTTTGTGAAGTTTATGATGTGGTACATATTAAAGGAATAGAATATAATCACCAAGGACAAGCCATTATTGAACCAGTTCATGGCACACTAAAACAACAAATTAAAAAATTAAAAAGGAGGAAAAGTTTGGATGAAGGTATGGATATTTTGTGGTTTTCCATGCAAAATCCTAAAATAATTTTACATCAAGCTCTTTATGTTCTTAATTTTTGAAACTTACCACAAGGAGATATTTTAACTAGAGCTGAGTGCCATTTTGAACAAATTTCAGAATACCCTTATTTAAATGCTCCCGTATGGATTAAGATTGCATTGGATGCAGAATGGAACATTATTACATAAGGGGCGAGGGTATGGTTTTGTGTCTACACAGGATGGCAAACAATGCTGGCTTCCTGCACGATGGATACAGACGCAACCCAGTGAGGACAGCCCTGTATCCTGCAAGGAATCAGCCACCTGTTCAGCAAGAAGAAATTCCTGTGCAGGCCATGGCTGACTTGGCTGTGGGACGACGTCGCCATGAGCGTCAGTTGGCTGCCCCGCTGCCCACCTGGGGGCAGGTTAAAAAGTTGACTGGAGAAGGACAAAAGATGTTACAAAGTACTGGTAAATCTGTCATGGCTGAGAACTTGTTCCTGGCCATGTGTGCCCTGCTTACTGTAAACTCTGTCCATGATAATGCTAATGTAAGTTATTGGGACTTTGTTCCTAACCCTCCTTTATTGGAAACTGTTGTTTGGGGAGATATGGATATAACCGTTTATACTGTTCCTGATATTTTATCTCCTCCTGGGAATAATTTGACATTTTATAATAAGGATGATGGTAGCTTTTTAAATTTTACTTACTGTACTCATTCCTTGCCTGTTTGTCTGGGGACTCCTCCATGTTTAGTTATGAATTGGCAACATTCGGTTTTACCTGGGAAACACACTTCCGATTCTAGAACACAGCTACAGCGATTAACTACTTAGTCCATTAATAGTAGCTGGGAAAGTGTCACCTTTGATGGCATGTTATCCTTACCTATGTGCCATGATTTTACTTATATTGATTTAAATATCAGCCTTTTGTGTGGCAAGAGTGTAGAGGAACATTTGGAAAAATGTTCAATAATTTCATTAATTGAGGACCTTTTGGACAGTTTATTAACACATGTTCAGAATGGAATATTATCAGATGTGATTTATCAAATGTTACTAGGATGCCGGATGCCATTAATGGATCGCTTGCTGGAGCTCGATTGATGGCCTGGGGAGATGGAGGCATTGCAGACGCTCGATGGCTTTCATGGCTGCACCCACTGCTGTTCAGACTCATCTTTGGAAGTTCTCAGCGGCGCTGAAACGCGTAATGCTATCAAATGGATCGTTTTCGGGGACGGCGAACTCTGCGTCCACTTATAATTTTACTTTGTATAAATGTTGTAATATAACTGCTTGTGTACCCATGCTTTATGTATTTTTGGTGGGAAACTACATTTTCTCCTACTAATTCTTGTTTCAATTGTTGCCTGTATTCTTGTATTAATTCCTCTCTTAATTTTTTTTTGGGGGGTCCGGTGATGGGACCTGAACTCTGGGCCTGGGCGCTGTCCTCAGCTCTTCAGCTCAAGGCAGGCACACTACCTCTTGAGGCACAGTACCACTTCCAGCTTTGTTCTTTTTGCTTATGTGGTGCTGAGGAATTGAACCCAGGGCCTCAGGCATGCAAGGAAAGCGCTCTACCACTGAACCACCTTCCCAGCCCTCCTCTCTTAATTTTAATGACAGTGATAGTATTATGATTTTACAACAAAGAACTTATATTTGGCTACCTGTTAAATTAGGAAGAGAATGGTCCCAAAATCCTTTGGATAGTGTTTATATATATATATATATATATATATATATATATATATATATATATATATATATATATATATATATTTATTTACCGAAATATTAAAACTTACAAAACGTATGATTGGAGCCATTGTGGCAGCGATTTTAAGCTTAATTGCTATTACCACTGTTTCTGCGGTGTCTGGAATTGCCCTGGACACTTCCTTACAAACTACACACTTTGTGGAAGAATGGCACTGGTATTCACATGAATTGTGGGTCTCACAGGTAGAAATTGATGCTTGATTACAAACACAGATTAATGTTCTTAAACAGACAGTAGGATGGTTAAGAAAAAAGTTATTGGTTGTAGAAAAACAGTTATTGTTAAAATGTGATTTTGCATTACTAATGTGAAATATAATGAATTTATACATGATTGGAATGTAATACAGCTCTATTTATCTGGAAATTCTACTGCTGCTCAATTGATTGCTCAGTTACAATTTAATGTACATGATATTTTGGTAACCAATTTGCAAATGATGATACTTCTAATATTACTGTTACATTTATTAAACAGTTGGAAGGGTTGGATCTGAAAGGAATACTATAAAGCATTTCACATACTGCAAGTGGTATGGGAATTATGATTGTTAACCCTGTGGAAAGCTTTACTTTTAAAACAAAAGAAAAAAGAAGGAAATTGTGAAGATGAAGGGTCTATGTTGAAGGGGTAGAATAATGCACTCTCCAGCCTCAGGATTATCTGAGGACTGCTTTTGGGATTAGGAAAGCTCTTGGAATGCCAGGCTAGAGAGGGAAAATGTTCTCTCTCCCTATCTCAAAACACATGTCACAGACTCTTGGGAGCTTAGGAAGTAGCTTTTCTGCTTGCTTAAGCATAGATGAACAGTTGGTCAAGCATTTTCCTGAGATTGGAGATTGTAGAAGTGGTTAGAGCTTGCTCTAAAATAGTTTAGATGATAATATACCAAGACATTGTCTCATAGGTTAAGTAAAAATGTATCTGTTGAAATTTTTTGTGTGAATGTTTTCTGACCAAATCTTGGCAAAGATTATGCTTGCTTGTCTTTAAATACCCAATAACAATAAAGCACAGCATGCAGAGGCAATTGCTGTTTGCATGCTGCATCCCCTGTGTCCTGGTGATTCCGTGACCCTTCCCCGAAGACCCCAACACACTAGACGTTGACAAAAATGGACACACAAATTTCTAGGTCCTCTGGGACACAGCAAATGCAGTACGCAGAGTCAAGTTAATAGCTCTCAGTTCCTACATCAACAAATTGGAGAAATCTGAAACCAACAATTTAATGAGACATCAGAGCTTCCTTGAAAAAGAACAGCAAGATAAACCCCAATCCAGTAGACAGAAAGAAATAATTAAAATTGAATCAGAATTAAATGAATTAGAATCCAAAAAAAAAAAGCAATGGAAAGAATCAACAAAACAAAGAGTTGCTCCTTCAAAAATATTAACAAAATTGACAGAACCTTAGCAAATCTTATCAGAAAAAGAAGAGAACACACCCAAATAAATAAACTCAGAGATGAGAATGGAAACATCACCACACAAACAAGATTCAAAACATTATAAGGGAATACTTCTCAAATTTTATGCTAATAAGAGTGAGAAATTGGCAGAAATGGACCTTTTCCTAGTAAATATTCATATGTTGACACCAAGCCAAGATGAGTTAAACCATCGTAACAGGTCCATAGCAAGCATTGAAATAGAAACAGCAATAAGATCCCTCCCATCTAAGAAAAGCCCATGATGAGATGGTTTTACAGCTGAATTCTATAATGCCTTCAAAGCACAGCTCACACCAATGCTCCTCCAACTCTTCAATGAAATTGAAACAGAAAGATCACTACTGAACTCATTCTATGAAGCCATAATAACCCTCATCCCAAAACGAAGCAGAGACTCATCAAAGAAAGAGAACTATAGACCCATTTCTTTCATGAACATTCATGCAAAACTTCTCAATAAAATTTTGGCCAACCGACTTCAACAATTCTTCCAAAAAAACCATACAGCACTATCAAACCGGATTCATTTCAGGGATGCAAAGCTGGTTCAATATATGCAAATCAATTAATATAATTCATCACATCAATAGGAGCAAGGATAAGAACCACATGGTTATCTCAATAGATGCAGAAAAAGCATTTGACACGATCCAACACCCCATTATGATAAAGGTTCTGGAAAAAAATAGAAATCCAAGGACCATTCCTCAATACAATAAAGGCTGTATATGACAAACTTACAACCAGCATTATACTTAATGGTGGAAAGGTAAAGCCATTTCTTCTTAACTCAAGAATGAGACAAGAATGTGCACTCTCTCCACTTCTCTTCAATCTAGTATTAGAATGCCTAGCTACAGCAATAAGATAAGATGCATATATAAAGGAGATCTAAATAGGGAAAGAAGAAGTAAAACTCTTCCTCTTTGCAGATGACATCATCTTGTATTTAAAGAATTCCACAGGTTCCACTCCCAAATTACTCAAGCTGTTTCAAAACTTTGGCAAAGTAGCAGGGTATAAAATTAACCCTCAAAAATCAATGGGTTTTCTGTATGCCAACAATGAGATAAGTGTGGATGAAATTACGAAAGCAACTCCAGTCCTAATACCCCACAAACAATAAAATACCTAGGAATTAACTTAACCAAAGAAGTGAAGGACCTCTATGATGAAATCTTTAAAAACCTGAAAAAGAAAATCAAAACAGAACTTAGAAAGTGGGAAAAACTCCCATGCTCCTGGATTGGAAAGATCAACATCGTGAAAATGGCAATCTTCCCAAGGCTATCTACAAATTGAATACGATACCTATCAATATTCCAACCTCATTCTTCAAAGAAATAGAAGAGGCAATCCAAAAATTCACATGGAACAGTAAAAGACCCTGAATAGAAAAAACGATCCTCAACAGAAGGAACAGTATTGGAAGAATATCAATACCAAATTTCAAACTCTACTACAAAGCCATAGTAATCAAAATAGCTTGGTACTGGCACAAGAATAGACCTCAGGACCAATGGAATAGAATTGAAAACCCAGAAATGAACCTAGAGACCTATAGCCATCTAATCTTCGTTAAGGGTGCTAAACACATAGGATGGAAGAAAAACAGCATCTTCAGTAAATGTTGTTTGCAAAATTGGTTAACTACATGTAGAAAACTAAAGCTAGATCCTTATATATCACCCTGCCCCAGAATCAACTCCAAATGGATCAAAGACATCAGAGTCAAAGCAGACACTCTGAAAACATTACAGGATGGAATAGGAGAAAACCTAGGTCTCCTTGGCACAGGTCGAAATTTTCTTTATAGAGACCCAGAAACACAACAAGTAAAAGAAAGGTTGGACAAATGAGCTTGCATGAAATTGCAGATCTTCTGCTTGTCAAAGTATATAACTAGCAAAATCAATAGAAAGCCCACAGGTTGGGAGGCGATCTTCACTAACCTTACAACAGACAAGGGTCTCATATCTAAAATATACATTGAACTCAAAAAATTAAATCCCCCAAAAACAAATCTTCAAAGAAACCACTGCCCAATAAATAAGTGGGCTAAAGACTTAAAGATAAACGTCTCTGAAGAGGAAAGAAGGATGGCCAATAGACACAAGAAGAAATGTTCAACCTCTCTAGCCATAAAAGAAAGGCAAATCAAAACAGCCTTGAGATACCACGTCACCCCAGTTAGAATGGCTAAAATCAAGAACTCAAATAACAACAGATGCTGGAGGGGATGTGGACAGAAAGGAACCTTACTGCATTGTTGGTGGGAGTGTAAACTTGTTCAACCACTTTGGAAAGCAGTATGGAGGTTCCAAAGAAACATAGGTCCCATGGTTTCCCTTATTTGCAATAACTAGTATGTGTCTGAGTCAAGCAGAGATAGATAAGTTGATTTTAGGGAAATGATCCCTAAGATAAGTATTCACATTCTTTCTAATATATTTAGAATTCTTTCTAATATATTTTAAGATGATTTCTTTGTTGCTTTGTATGGCCCTCCTCCACAGTATAACCCCTGCTATCACTGTATTTGATATCAGTATAATTTGTGGAGGGGAAGGGATACAGTTTTACCCATTGCAACAATGAGATGTACAAGTCGTTACGTTAGGAACAAACTTTACAACTTTGGTTGGGGGTAGTGGTGAAGCGAGTAGGGGGAATGGTGGTGGGTGGAGGAGGATGGGAATGGACGGGAAGGGGAAACAAAGGAGGAGACTACAATGATTGATAATGTATGTGCCCATGTTATTGTAACCCCTCTGTACAGTATTTTCACAGTTCAAACAAAAATCTCAAAAAACAAAGAAAAAGAAAAGAATGGACCTGTTGGATTGTTGGCAGACTCACATGGCAGGTCACATTTGGTTGTAGAGCCAGCTGGTCTTAGCTCTTCCATTTAACTCTGGAGTAACCCCAATCAGATCACATCACTTCTCTATTTCCCAATTGTCTGTTCTTAAAAATAATGAGGTAATGTTTTTTTTTAAATGAAAAAGAAACGTTTTAAGATGTAGCAACTCCATCCTAACAGCTCAAAATGCTGAAGCTGGCCACAGAAGGGTTAAAATGTACAACTTTTGAGAGTGTTTAAAGACTGGAGTCTACACCCCTTCCTTAGTGCTGGAAAGGCTGAACTTGCAGGGCTATTGACCTTGAAGTCAATGGTAATGTGGAAGTCATGTCTAGACTTTCTCTGGTTGCAGTCTCCTGTTTCAAACCAATAAGGTAAAAAGTATCTCTCACAAAATTTGTTTTGGCTCTGATGGTAATATTCATATAGATGTTGTGTTTATTTTTTATCAGTTGTGGGGCTTGAACTATGGACCTCAGCACTGTCCCTGAGCTCTTCATATCAAGGCTAATGCTTCACCACTTGAGCCACAGTACCACTTCTCGTTTCTAGTGATTAATTTCAGATAAGTGTGACAAGAACTTTCCTGACCAGGCTGGCTTTGAACCATAATCCTCAGATCTCTGCCTCCTGAGTAGCTAAGATTATGGGTGTGAGCCACTGGTGCCTGGCTCTAGGCTTTATTTTTTTCATGTATCCATGGATACTAAGTCTGTGTAAATTCAAACAAACGTGCTTGATATCGGAGACTCAGGGCCCAAATGCTAGTGCATCTTGGTACCCCTGGTTTTACTTTATCTCTATTTGTTTATGTCTCTGTCTGGAATTATGTTCAGGTACTTCAGGTTACAGATAACAACAATTTTCCTCTACAATGGCTAAGAGAAATGTCAATTTTAAGTGCCCTAAGAGCAAAGGAAAACTGATCAGTAAGAAAAATTAGTTCCCAGATAGAAATTTGAAGAAAAGAAAAAAGGGAGTGATTATTGGGGAAAAGAGGGAATGAAAGAAAGAAAGAGAAAAAGAGACAGAGAGAAAAACAGAATCAAAGAAAGAGAAAGACAAATAAAGAAAGCTAGTGAATAGGAAATAGAAAATGAAGAGAGAAATACCTAGAAAAAAAAGGATAAGACAAGGGGATTTTTAGAAAGGGCATAGACTATATCATTAAGCGTAACCTATAACCTTAGTGTCAAGAAAGATAAAGACCCTGAAACAGTTCAAGAAGTACATATGGAGAGTAATTTAAGTACAGATACCTTACTCAGTCCCCTACAATATCCAAAGTTGTTTCAGACCACACTATTTCAACAACTCTAGTAAAACTTGATTAAGATAGTTCAATGTTACTCATGAGGATGTAGTTGTTAGTTAACCTTCACCTTCCAAGAGAAGTCACCTACTGGGTGTTACAGAATCACCTAACTAATGTGACTAGGTTTTATCACATCAGAAAAACAAGAAACAAACGCAACCAAATCTGCACTCAACTTAGACAAAATGTAACACTTTATAATCTGCTTAATCTACAAGCCATCTTTATCTGATTTAGAAACATGTTCCTGAAGATGAGTCTGTTTTTTTTTTTCTATTCAATCTTGAATACCCTTAGTTTCATAATATGGCATGTAAAACAACATGAGAAATAAAAAGCAATTTACCAGAGATCCTTTAATTCTTTCTTGCTATTGACAATGAACAGAAGATTCTGGAAGCATGTCTGGGAGAGAAGGCAAATGAGGTAGTCAGGGAAGAACCTGTGTGATTTTGCCCCATATTTTCCTGCTGAAAATGTTCTACATGAGCTGGAAAAGCATAGTGCCTTTGTTGAAAAAGATTTTTTTCTGTCAGGTGGACGCTGGTGGTTCATGCCTTTAATCCTAGCTACTCAGGAGGTTGAGACCTGAGGATCATGGTTCAAAGCCAGGCCAGGCCAGAAAGTCCATGAGACTCTTATGTGCAATTGATCACCAGAAAATTGTAGGTGTTTCTGTGGCTCAAGTGGTAGAGCACTGGCCTTGATCTGAAGAGTAGAGGGACAGAGCTCAGGCCTAATGTTCAAGACCCACAACTTACAGGAACAACAAAATAAATCTTTTCTGTGTCAAGTAGAACATTAAACTCTTCACTAAAGACAAATCCACGGTCCATTAGTTCAGAGATTACGTAACAGTAATTCATTTCTAGGTTAATGTACATATAAAATATATAACATATATAATATACATATAGAATTTTTAAAAACCAATGTTCCCACAAAAATAAATGAATTAAAACAAAAAGAAACGCATCACACCTTCACTAAAACTAGTTATTACTGAAATACACTTAGGGATGTATGAAATGTTTTTTTTTTTTTTTATTAATGCATAGCTAGCCTAGGACCTGGTTGAGCATTTGTCCTCTACCTCATTCATTTACATAATTAAATACCTTAGAACAAGTTTATGTGAACAGTTGTTGTTTTTGACTGAAACTGATATGGAAGAAATGTATACAATACATATTTCTTTTGTTATAATGTTTCAACAATGTTTGTCAAATGGCACATTTCCCTGTATACAAAAACTCAGAGCAACCTTTGGCAATGACTTGCAATTTGACAATTAACCTGCTTTGGCCAAAGGACATCAGTAAAAATGATATAAACAGTTTGAGAAGTACCTCTCTTTCCAAAACATTCAAATGAAGATCCCTGACCATCCTGCTGGATATATAAGATCTAATAAAGACACAACATAAAATTCTGGTCATGGGAGTTACACAGTCCCAAACAACCACCCTCAATCAATGAACTAGGAGATTAAAGTTGTGTGTGTTACTTAAACAATATCAACACAAAATAGCAAGCCGAGGACACCCCAAAAAGTAGATCCATGAAATGTAAATAAGTTAAATAGTTTTATCCATTTGTTTGCTTTGTTTGTTCGTTTATTAAACAGGAATAGCTGTTATTACAATTCTGTTTTTAATATGATACAGTAGAATAGAAACTCTTAGTATAAAATTAAATGAAATTTACATTGACATTTACAAAACCTGAAAATCTACTCTATAGACTTCAGTTAGGTTGTGTTAGGAAAGACAATATGAATCATTTAAAAGCAATTAGTATTGCGTTTTTCTATATGACAAAAATGTTTTTTACTTTAAAAAACTAAAAAAGAATATATTGTAGGCTATGTGTCTATATTCACAATAATTGAGACTGGAAGGGTTATAGATTTCAGGGTAGAGTATTGAATTTTGCTTTGTGATTTGGACTATTCTCATAAATATTAGTGACTGAACATCTCTCCTTAAAATTTTATTTTTTTTATTTCAAAATATTTTATTAGAAATATTATCTGTATTTTAAAAAGGGCATTGTAACTGGACTCTTGTTACTGAAGGGTGTAATTCGACCTACTCAAAAGTCTGAGAAATTAGAATCACAGAATCAGATCTTAGAACCACAGCCAATTGGGGCAGGAAAGTCAGGGAGACTCTGATCTCCAATAAACTACACAAAATAGCTGGTAGTGGAGATGTCTCTTATGGGGTAGAACATTTTCCTTGAGCAAAGAAGCTCATGGTCAGTGCTCAGGCTCTGAGTTTAAGAAGAAAGATTAGCACAGAACAAAATGGCATCGGATTGTATTTAAATTGTATTTTATCAATTGTTTTAGAATACATGTTTAGACAGTCTCATTTCATATGATGTAAAACAGGCTCATTTTTATATCAAAGTAATTGGAATTTATCAATGACAAAGTGGAGTATAATCATGTTAGTAACATTTTAAAGTTGCAGTTAGCTCAACATATTTCCATAAGGTATTTTAAAGGAGTGCTTAGGCTTCACTGACTTCAATTCCCAAAAAGAATTTCCTGAAATATTTCTTTGTGCAGATTGTGACAAAAAGGATAACACAGGTAAAACTTCAGAATATGTAACAGCTAAAATCATACAACTTTGAGGATGATTCATTACCTCAAATTTTCTTTTGTAATTTTTTAATAAGGCCAAAAGTCCCTGACCAACACCTTCTGAACAGGCAAAAAGAACCAACATATTAGACCTGGCATTAGCAGTTCCATAGATGGCATGTTCAGGATGTTTGAGACATCATAGATCAGAAATGGGGTAGGACAGCATAGGTTGAGTTGTGACAGTAATCCCTGTACCCCAGACCATAGCCTCATGTGCCCATTGATAGTCTCTGGCTTATTCCTCATCCAGATATCCCTCCGCCTTCCTGAAAGTTGGTCTAAATCTTACAACAGCAGTAAGGGATTGAGTCTTTTAGAAATCTTGTGCTCTGGAAAGAAGAACATATTTTTGCTTATGCCAAGGAAAGCTTCAAACATCTCCCCATTCCTGTGCTTTTCTGTCTCCTCTTTAGGGCTTCAAAGAGTTACTTTAGGAGGGCCATTCATATTCATAGAGTTCCCTCCTTCAAACGCTGCTAGACTTCGTTCTTAAAAATACAGGACCAGAACAAACTATTCCAATATCTCATGTACAACTGTATCTAGACACAAGGTCATATACAAACATGTGTATACTCAGTCCAGGACTGCTAAGAAAGCTAACAAGGCAGGAGCAGAGCAGAGACTCCTGTAGGAGAAACAACATAGAACACGAGAATACAACTGTAATATAAGATGACTCAAGGCAGGCACACATTTCACAATGTCACTAGAATTGTTAGCATGCTCATGTTACAGCTGGGAAAAGTACATAAAGTCATATGGATTAACAGCAGAATCTTTTGGTCATGGAGAATAAATGCACAGCTTCCTGCTTCCCTAGTCTGAAGGACCACCCATGTGTTGTGTAAATACTGAGCCATACCATATTCGTGAACGTGTTTCTCTCCTGTGTGTTTCTGATGCAAACTGAGAATATGAATTTTTGAAATACTTTCCACATTTGTTTCATTCATAAGGTTTCTCTCATGTTGGTGTTCAATGAAGAATCTCATCTGTGCCTTCTGGGTAAAATATTGCAAATTTAATACATTCGTAAGTCTTCCATTTTATGTGAGTGTTCTGATGCAAATTGAGTTTTCTCCCAGGTGAAAGACTTTCCACATTTATTACATTCCTAAGATTTCTCACCTGTGTGGACTTGTTGAAAGACTTTTCATACCTGTTACGTTCACAAAAGTTCTCTCCCGTATGTATTCTCTGATGATCAGTAAGGTCTGCATTCCAGGTGAAAGACTTTCCCCACTCAATACATTCATAAGGTTTCTATTCTGTGTGTGTTCTTTGATGGATTTAAGGTTTGCTTTGCAGACGGAAGACTTTCCACACACAATATTCATAAGGCTTCCCTTCTCTGTGTCTTGTCTGATAAACAGTAAGGTGTGCCTTCCGCATGAAAGAATTTCCACACAAAATACATTTAGAAGATTTCTCTTCTGTCTGTGTAGATGGAGGGTAAAGTGTGCCTTCCGGGTGACTTTCCACATTTTATACATTCATAAATTTTCTCTCCTGTGTATCTTCTCTGATGATCAGTAAGAACTACCTTCCGGTTGAAAGACTTTCCACATGATACATTCATAAGTTTTCTCTCCTGTATGTTTTCTCCTGTGTGTCAGTAAGAGCTACCTACTGGGTGAAAGATCTTGCACACTTGATTCATTCATAAGGTTTCTCTTCTGTGTGTTTTCTCTGATGGACATGAAGGTCTGCCTTTTGGGTGACTTTTCACATTTGATACATTTATAAAGTTTTTCTCCTGTGTGTCTTCTCTGATGATTGGTAAGGACTGGCTTCCAGGTGAAGCACTCATCACACCTGTTACATTCATAAAGTTTCTCTCCAGTCTGTCTTCTCTGATGGACAATAAGTGGTGCCTTCTGGGTGAAAGACTTTCTACATTTGTCACATTCATAAGGTTTCTTTCCTGTGTATATTATCTGATGCAAAGTGAGGTATCACTTATTTATTGCATTTATAAGTTGTCTCTTCTGTATGAGTTCTCTGATACATGCTGAGAGCTGACTTCTTGGTGGAAACTGTCCATTCCTCATATTCATAGGGTTTCTCTTCTGTGGGTATTTGAGGTAAGAAAGTCAGGTATAACTTCTGTGAGAAGTCAGATTTCACATTGGATATACTAACTGGACTTCTCTTCTGCATATTTATGTTATATTTTGTATGTTATATTTTGATAGTTTTTTCATATTACTTTCCCGTATCAGAATTCTCTGTTGTGAACATTTTTCTGATGTATAGGAAGTGTATGTATTAAGTAGAATTTTTTTCTTTATTTCAGTTGTTTTATTTATTTAATTTTTTTGTCGGTCGTGAGGCCTGAAATCTGGTCCTGGTCACTATCCATGAGTTCTCAGCTCAGGGCTAGCACTCAACTCCTTGAGCGCTTATTCTGCTTCTACAGTGCTGAGGAATCGAACCCAGGGCCTCATGCATGCAAGGCAAGAACTCTACAATTGAGCTACCTTCCCAGCCCCATGTAGAATGTTTTTCTACATCCAGTGCATTTAGGCACTTTCCTCTGTCCCTGAAGTATTTCTTGGGTAAAGAGAATATACTTACCAATTATTATTAAGGTAATAGGAAAGCTGTCTCACATAAACCCATCTATGTATAAAGAATGCAGTCTGTGACTTAAATATCTCCCCTTTCCCACTGTATCGCTGCTTATCACTTTGATTAAAAGGCTCCAAGTATCTCAGGAATTGTTCACCTACAGGAGACAGGCCAGCCCTATATGCCGCATGCATCTCATCAGGTTCACTATAGAGAGGCATGTTCTGACACTCAATGAACTAGTTAGTCCTTGTCCCCAATGAGTTCCGATTACTCTGAATCAGCTCTGGCTTACGTTTTGAACTCAAATCAAAAGTTCTTAGCAATCTCTATCATCTACTGTGTTACTATTGTTGACAGCTACTTCACACTGACAGTCATGTTGACCTTCCTGGCAGGTCCACACGTTCCATTTCTTGAACATCTAAACTAGGTCATACTGGGTACTGGGTACTGGGGGCTCATGCCGGTAATCCTAGATTCTCAAGAGGCTGAGATGTGACCATCATAGTTCAAACTCAGCCTGGGCTGGAAAGTCTTCAAGACACTAATCTCCAATTAATCAGCAGAAAATCAGAAGTGGCGTTGTGGCTCGAGTGGTAGACCACTTGCCTTGAGCTGAAGAGCTCAGGGGTAGTGCCCAGGCCAAGAGTTCATGCACCATGACCAACAGGGGTGGATAAAGAGTCATAGACCAAAAGACAAAACCATAAATGAGACAAAAATTCCTTAATGTAATGGTAACGACATTATCTTCCATCCTGCCTGTTATAGACTTAAAATATCAAAGTAGGAATGGATTTAAGAGAAATGTATACTTTTCTCCCAAATACATTAAATAAGTATTTTACAATGAAACATATGTTATTCTGTGTTTCAGTTTTTTTTTTCTTTTAATCTACCAGGGAAAATATTTACTCAACTCAACTATGTATGGCTAGAGTTTAAAACTGAGTATCATCGGCCTTTATTATTTTTTGTTATTGTTGTCCAGTCATAGAGCTTGAATGCTGTGACTAGGTGCTGTCACTCAGCACTTCAACTCAATTCTAGCACTTTACCACTTTACCCACAGAGCCCCTTCTGCTTTCTGGTTGCTTATTGGATATCAGAATCTCATGGACTTTCCTGCCTAGACAGACTGGCTTTGCACCATGATCTTCAGATATCAGGCTCCTGAGTAAGTAGGATTACAGGTGTGAGGCATCAGTGCATAGCTGGCCTTTAGTATTCTTCTGGTTGTGATTTTTCAAATACTGTTTTGTTTGATCATCAGGGAACAGTTGCTTTGGTTTCTTTTCTTTTTTGTTTAATTTTATATTATTTTATTTGAGAACATACTGTACAGAGGGGTTACAATTACATGGGCAGGATAATGCATACATTTCTTACCAAGCATTGCAGCCTCCTCTTTTGTTTACCCTTCACCTCCCTTCCCAGCCTCCCCCCTCCTACCTATCCAATCATACCCCCCTCCCCCCCACACCGACATTGTAAAGCTGGTTTTGACATGACATTTTGTACTTCTCATTGTTGCAACAGGTCCACCTGAATCCTTAAACGACTTGTTTGTCCCCATCTCCTCCACATGTTATACTTGGTTTATTTTCTTGAAAAATATATTTTGCTACTTTGCTTTTTCAACCTTTTGAGCAACAGGAATACTTTCTAGATTGAGAGACCATAAAAAATGTTTTATACATCCCCTTGCCTTTCACTTAAGCAGGAATGCTTCTGGAGAGTAATGATTTCTACATACATCTCTTCAGTTCTAACTTATCACTAAGATGGTGTATCTGTGGAATTTTCAAATTTCATTTGTCTCCATCTTAGACAAAGTTTCATCACAATTCCTTTTTGACACTCTTACCTTCATAACTGTAGAAGACCAAAGATACTGAGCTCACACCTAGTTAATTATCCTCTTAAGTCTAACTGCTTTGGTATGAAATCTCAGGAGCTGCCTACCACAAATAGGCTATGCTCCTTATTAGAGGATAGCAGCCCTGGAATACTCTTCTTGCTATACATGCATAGTCCTATTTTCAAGGAAAATGAAATCTCATGTTCCACATTTCTAATTTTTTGTTTGACAATTATTTATAAGAAAAAGAGAATTGCTAACTTGAACTCAACTGCCACACAGAATTCAGTATGCCTCCATATAAATTCTTCATTCTTAAGTCTTTGAGATTAAGAATACTCTAGCATTTTGAGACACTCAGGACTCAAGGGAACTAGGAACATTATTGCTCTATACTACGCAAGATGTACTTTTCATCTGGGCTGTGGTTTCAACATCTCTATGCAAGGGCTGGGAAGGTGGCTCAGTGGTAGAGCGCTTGACTTGCATGCACGAGGCCCTGGGTTCGATTCCTCAGCACCACATAAGCAAAAAGAAAAAAGCTGGAAGTGGTGCTGTGGCTCGAGTGGTAGAGCACTAGCCTTGAGCTGAAGAGCTGAGGGACAGTGCCCAGGCCCAAATTTCAGGCCCCACGACCACACCCCCCCACAAAAAAGTACCCAACATCTCTATGCAGGATATATTAATTCACCTGTGAAATTCTTGTCTAAGGCTTCTCTTATCCATGGTTCTGCACCTTTCTCCAGCTTGACAATCAACTCAGGTTTAGGAACACAGGGCTCTGTTAATAAGAACAAGTGGAGAAATATTGCTCATGCTGGGTCATCATTGCTCTAAGTTCTCAGACATCGTGTTCACAAGGTTACTACTAAATCCTGTTTCTCATTTCTCAATGGTTCTGTGGTTCATTTTCCCCCATCTTTGCATTTATTTTGCTGGTTGTGTGGCTTGAAATCAGCTCTTTTGCTCAAGGCTAGCATTTTACCAGTCAGTCCCAGCTCCACTTCCAGTGTTTGAGTGGTTAGTTGGAAATTAGAGTCTCATGGGGCCTTTTCTGCCATTTCTGTCTTCAAGCTGAAAGCCTGAGATTTCAACCTACTGAATATCTAGGATTATAAGGGTGAAATACTGTACCCAGTGCCAGATTGGAATGATAAGTACCCACTTTCAACTGTTAATTTCCAGATCATACTTCCAATAGTCATATATGTTCTACTCTAGATTGTATATCCACCAACAATAATCACCTTGAGATTGGGAAGACTGTATCCTGTTAGTGGAACATAGTTTACAACTTTTGTGAAACTGCTGATTTGGCAGCTTGAAAGATGAGAAAACAATTGCCTCAGGACTTACATAATCAAGCTGAAGTTCTCCTAGAAAGAATGACACTTCCCATGGACTGGTATCTTCCATCTAAATAGAATTGAAACTTTGATAAATATTCACATCTCTACTAAAATTAAATCACTTTACCTAGCAATCAATGTGACTTTTGTTCACCTAAAGACACCAAGTTGCTGTAAGTCTCTAGCATTACTTCTCTATACAAATTTCTCTGAGTAATATCCAGGCCCTGCCACTTTTCCTAGGTGAAGTCCACATCCACATCATGAAATGACATTAGCTTCTGTAATAGCACATTTCCACCAAGTAATTAACTCTGCATCATGAAAACACCAGGTGTGCAATTTCATTCTTCTACATGTATGCTTTTGCCTTAAATAAAATATTTGGGGCTTGCTATATTATCTATACAATGGGAGAAAGAAAAATCAAAGTAGAAATGTTTGCCTCTATATTAACTAAGTAATTCCAAATTCAAAGTTTCCCTAATTCATGAGAACACATTTCTGGTCCTAGCAATAGAGAGGAGAAAAGATGACTATTCTAAGGAATTAATACTCTGGCATTAAATATATGTAGGAGTCTTAAATAATGTGTTTATCACATTTTGATACAATTCACAACATGTCAGGGTAACAATGGACTAAAAACATAATTATTTCAAATTTTTATATTTTACCTCACTGAAAAATGTATTTAGATCTATTAAAACAGTCTCTCATAAGTACTTAGAACACATTCAGGATATCACATGAATATACACCACATTAGTAGATCTACAAAATGCAGTGTCCAGGTGAATGTTAAAGAGACTAACAGTACTTAAGGGAGAAGCCAATGATTGATTTGGCCCTGATAAGATTTGACTTAGTTCACACAATTAAAATACCTTATGTCCATCATTTATGTGATCAAATTTCTACAGATGGAAATAAGGTCATAGTTATCCTGATACTTTCTTCCTAAGCAAAAAAGAACTGTTACCATGAACATTTGTGAACATCACAACTTCTACAATCCAGAACATAGGTTGGGGGGGAGATAAAATGTTTCTTGAAAAGATTTGTATTTTAACAGGCCTTCATGCAAGGAGGAAGGCATATGGATAGAGGCTTAGAATATTCAAGGTGACAAAAAATGGGACATATGACTACCACGAGAAGGAGAGAGAAAAATAAGAATAAAGAGGGATGTGATCTAAAAAATATAGAAACTTTTAAACTTTGGAATGAAATATAGTACTGGTTTGTAGTGCACAGAATGAAAGGAGAAATTTCGGACTCCTATGTTGAACTCATTACAAATGAAGAATGTACAACAATCTATTCTATCTACCCATTCTTGACAATAACAGAGGTGAAAGCCAACAGAGAAAAATGAATTATATCTGTACAGTGTTTAAAGAAAATAAACTTCAATATGGGGTTGATAAACTCTTCTAAAAAGGCAGATTAAAGTTATTTTCAGGAAAGAGACGTCATTTAAAACACACCTGAATTTTAAGTATTTCAAAAAATTGTTCTACATCAAGAGAAAAACAAATGCTGCCAATAAAGATATACACATATGACATGGTAAATGTTTAAGTACATATTACAGAACATATAGAACATGTATTCTATGGAGTCTCTCTAAAATGATTTGTGGAAGGAAAACATAACACCATATTTATGATTCATAAAGCATGAATAATCAATATATTAACACATATGTGTACTAAAAACAATGTGGACTAGGTAAATGGATCAATTGATATTGTACTTCTCTGGTAAATATGAGGGCCTGAGTTCAAAGAATTAATTCCACCAATAAAAAAGAAATTAAAAGGGCAGTACATTAGTTTATACTTGAAATTATATAATTGAAAAGCAACTATATTATATGTCATGTGCCTGATACTGTGAGAATATTGTAAGTTCGTAGAGTAACTAGTAATAATACAGAGAAGTACATCAAGCACAATGTTCTATGTCTGCCATACAAATGAATCAGACTGGGTGCAAAGTTTATTTTCTTGCAGTTTTAGAGTATAAAACCATTTTTGGTGCAATGTTTATTTCTGCCAAAGCTCTGTGTTTCAGCCTGAGGATGGCCTATGTTCTATATAAACACCAACAACAACAACCCTCTGATTGCTTCTTATTGGAGAAAAGTGAAAGTATCAGACAAAATTATAGGTACTACATAATTGTCCTCTCAAAGGAATAGAATACTCCTTGCATATTTCTAAGTTGCACAGATTAAGCAAACAATAGAACCAATATATTTGAAAAAGTATGGCACCTGTATTAAACGTGCTGTCTTTGAACAAATTGTTATTATCCTCTGAAAAATGAAGTATAACAACTATTTACATGGAATTTAAAATTGTAATAGGTATGATAGGTGATTTACAGTGTATAGAAGAATGCCTGCAGTTTATAGTAGAGGTGATTTATATTATGTGGAAGGATGTGATCAGGTAACATGGAAACAAAATAGGAAATGAGTATCAGATGAGACAAACCGATAAAAATAGCAAATTTGTCATCAAAATGAAACCAAATTAATCTTCTAATATATAATAAATATATTGACACACCATCTCACTTGAACATAAAAAAGTAATAAGCTATTGAAAGAGACATGTACTAAATATAGAGAAAGAAAAATACATACATAAGTACAAAGATACCATAAGCAAAAATCAAGAAGGAAAAACACAAATAATATTAATATGAAGTCAAATAAACATCAGCCATAATTGTATGAAGACCAATACAGACCATTCATAATAACAGGCAGACCTTACATCTGGACATTAAAAGTTGTATGCTGGAATACAGTCTCCGAGGCAATGTTTAAAAGGCCATACAATTACAATTTCTTAAATCTATCATTATTATTGTAGAACTAAACTCCTCTCACTAACTGATAGAACAACCATATAAAACATCAGCAGGAATACACACATGGATGGCATTTTCTTAACCTAAATTGTTTATAAAGAACTGTGGTGTTACATTTACCAAGACAGACACACTGAGAATAAACCTCAAGACAAAGTTTCTAGAAACTAATATGAAAGTCATAAATACATTATACTTAAAAGTATTTCTAATAAACTGTCAGTGAAAGAAACACATGGAAATTAGAATGGGTCCAGAAGAAATGTACTCTACCATTGTGATTTATTGAGTATATGAAATTAAAATGAATGCCTTTAACTATGTATGGTGTATCCACATGTATATCTTCTGGCGGGTGGTGCGAGCCGTAGAACTCAAGGGAAATAGAGTGAAAAAGTACAGCAGTGGGGGTCATTAGACACTGATGAAATTAAACTATAAACTCCTGAGTAGAGATGGGAGGGAGGGACTGGGAAAGAGTGAGGGCATGGAAGACACTGTATGAAAGGAAATGTACTCATTACCTGACTCATATAATTGTAATCTTTCTGTACATCACCTCTACTATAACAACCAATTAAATTCTTTATAAAACAATTCCTACACGGAGTTGTGCTAGCCTAACGTATTTGCTTAGTGAAGAAAATCTACCACGGTTCGTAGTACAGTTAAACTTATTAGAAATGAAATACAACCCTTTATTTCAAATATGAAATACTTGAGTTTAGGTTGAATATTAATTCTACATAAACCAGAAACAATATGTTCAGGTAAAAAAAAAATTAAAACAAGTGCTTCAAGAACAGCAATGTTATCCTACCTATCTACTAAGGAGACTGATGTCTGGAAGCCAGGTTGGTTGGACAACTCAAATTAACCAGTTAATCAACAAGTTGAAGGCAAGGCTCAAGTGATAGAACCAAAAGTGAACGAGGAGGCTGACACTGTGAGGCATGTGAGTTCAAGCTCCAATACTAGCACAAAAAAATGCATGGTGGAGCCTGAGTTAGGTGTATCACGTGAGCTTCTAAGTTAGACACCAATTGTGGCAACACAGCAAATCCTTATCTGAGACATAAAAAGAAAAGGAAATTAGTAGAAGGTGGAGATAAGGCAAGGGAATGGGAAGGAAAAAGAAGGAAGAAAGGGAGCAAAAAAGGAAGGAAAGAGAGAGAAAATGAAAGGAGGAAAATTAAAGAGGAGTGGAAGGAAGTTTAATGACCTAAGACCCTAAAGTACCTAACATAATACCAAACAATGTTAAGTGCAACAAATAAAACATTGTGTGTCAAAAGACACCATCAACAAAGAAGAAAAAGCATGATATGACAGAAAATATATCCATATATCTCTAAGTAGATTACTAACTGGCATGAATTAGAAAATATATAACAAAATTCTACAACAAATCCACCAACAAAAAATCTTTTCAAATGATAAAAAAGAGATTGAATCCACTTTTCAATAAAGAATATATAAAAATAGTTGATTAAAATATATAAAGATATTCAATATCCATAGTCATAAGAATACAAATCCAAATTACAATGAGATAACTACTTTATACATGTTAGTGTGGGCATAGATTTAAACAACAACAAAAAAAAAAACTTCTAAATTCTAACAAATTCTGGGAAACATGAAAACATCATGAACCTAGCTATTCAGGAGGTGGAGATCTGAGGATTGAGGTTCAAAGCCAAAGGAAAGCCTTATCTCCCACACACCAGCAAAATCCTGAATCTGAAGGTGTAGCTGAAGAGATACAGTACTAGTCTTAGACAGAATAAGCTAAGATAAAGTTTGTAGATCGTGAGTACAAACCCACCCCCCACTATGTGTGTATGTATGTGTGTGTCCATATATATATATATATATATATATATATATATATATGTATATATATGTATATATGTATATATATATGTATATATGTATATATATGTATATATATATATACATACATATATATACATATATATATACACATATATATACATATACACACACACACACATATATATATATATATATATATGCATCTTTGTATCATATGTGCATATTGATAGGTTTTTACAAAGAGACAGCCGAGTAAGAACAGCAGCACGCACGTGGTATTCAGGTAAGGGGTAGGTTTATTCATCGTTCTGGCTAGCATCAGGCCAGGCCATTTTGGTCCTCCACCTCGTGGGGAAAGGCCTGAGGAAAGAGACCTGGGAGAGCTGAGAAAGAGAGAGCTGGGAAAGAGAGAGAAAAGAGCTAGAAAAGAGAGAAAAGAGCTAGAAAAGAGCTAGAAAAGAGAGCATCTGGGAAAGGTGGGAAAGAGATAGCTAGGAAAGAGAAGAGAGCTGGGAAAGTGAAGAGAAGGAAAGAGCTGAGAAAGAGCTAGAAAAGAGCAGAGAGAGAGCATCTGGGCCTGGGCTAGGCCTTATCTAGGATATGGGCAGAGAAAGGTGTGGCCACATCAAATTCAGAAGTGACCTCAGAGGATGCAGATGTGACCTCTTTCAGGTGTCCCCGTTGCTTAGGTAATGCAGGTAATGGGTGGAGACTTTGCTGCGAGGAGGGTGGAGTCTGCTCACCATCCAGGATTGGACCTTACATTCCAGCCTTTTAATAATCATGAAATAGGGCGCAGATTCGCTCTGGCTACTTTCTGCTGACAAGGGGCGTCGACAATATAGGTAAAAGGCTGGAATTGGAGAAGTCTCATCAGCATTGAGGGGCTGGAAAAAAATACTAGAGAGCAAATAAATGGCCAGAGAAGGACTTGGGGCTGAAAATGTTGGTAGAAATGTCCCTAGCTACTTCTGATATCTGGCGACTAAGTAGTGAAGTCAGGTGACAAAGACAAGAATATAAATTGCTGTTCAATTAATAGGTAGACAGGTATAGACATTGGATGGCAGGCTTCTTACTTCTACTGACCTCCTGGCTCTGGTTAATTTTGAAAGGGCAGGCATAATGTAGCTGATGTGATATCATCTCCTCTTACTCCTGACCATGTTCCCCAGACTGGCTGTGTCCAGGTGCTCGTTGCTGGGATGGCTTGTCCCAGTTGGTATTCAAGGAGGATTGAACTCAAGGCATGGGCACTGTCCCTGAGCACTTCTGCTTAAGGCCAACACTGAACTACTTTGAGTTGTAGTAACACTTCAGTGTTTGCTGGTTCGAGATAAGCGTCTTGAGACATACTTCTAGCCTGGCTCTTTGCAGGTGGGTTGGGAGATGGAGTCTAAGGTATTTTTCAGCCTGGGTTGGCTTTGAACCAAAATCTGCCACAAAAGCCCTTTATTATTTCCAATTAAAGCAACAAGGAAATCAAGTAGAATAAATAGAGCTTACCTGGTTCTTATCAAGAATTGACTGACAAATATTCTGGAATGACAAAACTTAGATGTGAAAATCTTAGCGCAGATATGTCCAATATTTTAAAGTCACATAGTCAGTACCAGAATACATAACACAAAACAAAAAAGGCAAAACTCAAAACCTAAAATTTTGACAACAATGTTTAGACATCTTTGCTAACAAAACACATCAGATAGTTGGGCCTCAGTTACTAGGGCCTGTGAAAAGAGCAACTTGTTAGCAAGGCACCTTAGAATAGATGGATGGAGTAGTAAGCTTGGTGGAAGGTTAAGGGTCAGATGGGGTGAAACCCTTAACCCACCATGTGGCCAAGATGGCGAATTCAAGATGGCGAATTTCTGAAAAAAATGCAAAGAAATCCTGAACAAATAGATCAAGCCTACATTGGCTAGTCTTTGAGAGGGAACCTAGAGGGGGGTCCCCGGGACCTAGCCTGCGTCGCACTCTTCAGGGCACAAGCCAAAATCTAGAAAAGAGAAAGGGAGAGATAGGGAAATTTGGACATGAATGGCAGAGAGAGAGCAAAGAAAGCCTGAAAGTAAACAGACTTCTGACCATTTACCATTGCAGTAGTACAAACTGTGTACACCTGAGAATGGCATAAAATTAGGCTCTCTGGCTTTCCAGGGAGTGTAGGAGGCAGTTGAAAGGGGTTTCATGGCTCAGGCGTGACTTGCAGCACCCCACTAAATGAGCAGGAATGTCAGTCTGGTGAGTGAAGGAGAGCTGACCAGGTAGAAGTGACATCCCAGCTTCCCCCAGAGCCTTCTAGAGTGAAATGGCCAAGCCCCCAAAGCCAAGTATCCTCAGGTTCAGAGGTGACCATCCTTTCTAAAGGCTATAGGAGCTCTCTGGCATGGCGCCACATCTGGACAGAGACTGAGTGACAGAGAGCCATAGAGAGTAGTTTCACTCACCAGAGTAGAGAAGTGATGTGGACATGGATGTGAAGGCCAGCAATGGTATCGATGGGCTGTGTCCACAGCAGACAGATGGGTTCGCAAAAGGCCATCAGAACTGTGGGTATTCCTCAGAGCAAAAAGGGAAAAACATACAAAAAAGAAAAAAGAGGGAAAAAACAGAGGAATCCCACCTATCCTGACTTTAAGCCTTTATCCAAGTCACAGCACGATTTATGTTTGTTTTTAAAAAATAGGTAGCCGAGTAAAAACAGCAGCATGCATGTGGTAAGGGGTAGGTTTATTCATCATTCCAGCTGGCACAAGGCCATCTTAGTCTTCCACATAGTGGGGAAAGGCCTGGGAAAAAGAGCTGGAAGAGCTGGGAAAGAGAGAGAGCTGGGAAAGAGAGAGAAAAGAGCTAGAAAAGAGAGAAAAGAGCTAGAAAAGAGAGTGTCTGGGAAAGGTGGGAAAGAAATAGCTAAGAAAGAGAAGAGAGCTGGGAAAGAGAAGAGAAAGAAAGAACTGAGAAAGAGCCAGAAAAAAGCAGAGAGAGAGTGTCTGGGCCTGGGCTAGGCCTTATCTAGGATATGGGCAGAGAAAGGTGTGGCCATATCAAATTCAGATGTTACCTTAGAGGATGTAGATGTGACCTCTTTCAGGTGTCCCAGTTGCCTAGGTAACACAGGTACTGGATGGAGACTTTGCTGCGAGGAGGGTGGAGTCTGCTTGCCATCCAGGAGCAGACCTTAGACATATGTATTTGTATATGTCGATTGGGGCATGTCAGGCCTGACTGCTCAAGCAAGAGCTCATGTTGCATCATTTAGCCTCTAGATGGACATTCAGGTAGAATTTCTATACTGAAGCTAAGTGGCAGAATTTGAATATCGTCAGTCTTCCCCCTCTGAAGTTCATCAAATCATTGGACAAAAACCATTCCTTTTATGAAGGGTAATATTTGTCTTCTTCTTCTTCTTCTTCTTCTTCTTCTTCTTCTTCTTCTTCTTCTTCTTCTTCTTCTTCTTCTTCTTCTTCTTCTTCTTCTTCTTCTTCTTCTTCTTCTTCTCCTTCTTCTCCTTCTTCTTCTCCTCCTACTCCTCCTCCTTCCTTCTGCCTTCTGCCTTATTCCTTCAATGTAGGCTCTGGGACTCTCACTTCACTGTTTCTGCTGATGGCTAGTGCTCTACCACTTGAGCCGAAAGAGCTGCTTCCAGTTTTTTCTGTTTATGCCATACTGAGGAATTGAACCCAGGTCTTTATGCATGCTATACAAACACTCCACCACTGCTCAGCCCATAATCAATATTCTTTACTCAAAGTTTAAAATTATTTAAATTTAAGCATTTAAATATACCCATGTGATTAAAATGTTAATTACATCCAAAAATATTTTCATAGCAAGATTTACACTGATGTTTGACTCAAAAATGAGACTAGCAGAGCTAAGGTGTCAAAATTCACTATCACTAGCCAGGTGTTGGCATCTCATGCTTGTAAGGAAGCTTAGGCCTGAGTACTGAAAGTTTGTGAGACTCATCTCCAATTAACTACCTCAAAAACAAATGGATGTGGAATTATGGTTCAACTGGTAGAGTGGTAGCCATGAGCAAAAGAGCTCAGGGATAGTGCCCAGGACCTGAGTAAGAGCACTAAGACTGGTGTGTGCATGCGAACGCACATGCACACACACACACACACACACACACACACACACACACACACCATCACCATCACCATCACCATCACCATCACCATCACCATCACCATCACCATCACTATCATTAGAATACAAACACTCCACTCACAGGAGATCTACAGGAGTTAAATTCTCAGACAGGAAGTCGAATGGTAGGTTTCCAGAGACTGGGGAAAGATGCTGCTGTTTAATAGGTGTTCAATTTCAGTTTGAGTATTGAGAAAATTCTAGAAGTTGGTATCAGTGAAGTGAAGTTTCATGAAAATATGAATGTGCTTAAAGCCACTGAAGTGTACACTTATAATTGATTCATAAGGCACATTTATGCTATTGTATTTTCCTTGGATGAGAGAGTAAATAATATTGGAGCCAGAGAGGCCCTGGACAAGAAAGGATGGCAGGAGATGAGGCCCCTTGTAAAGTTCATTCATTCAGTTTCTCACCACCAAATATCTGTTGTTGGACCATTTGTGCTGGGCCTATGCCTGGTTGTAGCAAAGGCAGTGGATGGCTACCTGGAACTGGTGCTCTATCATTTGAGCCAAATAATTGGAGATAAAACTCAGATTTAGCTGCCTCGGCTGGCTTTGAACTTCAATCCTCGGATTTCAATTTTAATATTCTTTCTTGAACATATGAATGGAACCTGCACTTTTGTTATTTTTGGTTTTGGTTGTCAGGTTTGAGCCCGGGTGCTTTCCCTTAGCTCTTCTGTGTAAAAGTAGTTTTCTACCGCTTTGAGTCACTATACTTCTTTTGGTTATCTGGTGATTAATTGAAAATAAGATTATCACAGACTTGGCTGCTTGGGCTGGCTTTGAACCTTGATCTTCTGATATCATCCCCTTAAGTAGTTAGGATTTCAGGTACAAGCCACCTGCACCTTACTGGGAACCTACTGTTCTATGACTGAAGGGGCTCTGATTATCTGCAGTTTGCAGATATAGAAAAGGAGGCAAATAAATTTAAATGACTGGTCTATGATGTCACAAGTTAGTAAATGCTGGAGCTGAGTCTTTCCAATTGCAAAGCTCACCCTCAAATAATACTACATTTGTGTGTGGCCTTTATCATCCCCTACCCTCACATTCCTGTAGCAAGGAATCAACAACACCCACAGGTGTGATTAAGTACAAGGCTCTGTATGGTGAGGGGAGTGCCTGGGTTTGAGTCTCATCTTCACTACTGAGGTTGGATTGAGATGTTTCTGTGGCCAGGATTTAAGTTTTGTGATATTGGCCCTGGCCTATCATTCATTTTTATTTCCAGCGGCCTGTTCTTAAGACTAGGAAAATGATTACCTATCTCACAGGTTTATTACCAAGATCACCTAGCAAAAGGTGGGATGGTGCCTAGCATATATTCAGCAATCCATCAAAGACAGCTGTTTGTTTCATTGAGTAAAGATATCAAGCAACTATGGCTTGGTGGCTAGTTCAGTGGTAAAGCCTATACTTATTTAGCGTGTTGTGGAGGAGAGAGGGGAAGGAGGAAGAGGAAGGAGGAAAAAGAGATGGTAGGTAGCCAGGCACCAGCTCAAGTCTGCAATCCTAGTTACTCAGGAGGCTAAGATCTGAGGATGATGGTTCAAACCAGCCAGGGCAGAGAAGTCTATAAGACTATTATCTCTAATATATTACTCAGAAAAAGCTGGAAATGGCACTGTGGCTCAAGGGGTAGAGCATTATCCTTGATTAAACACAATGAGGCTCAAGGACAGTGCTCAGGCCCTGGGTCAAGTCCTAGGACTGGCTAAATGAATGAATAAATTAAAGGTAGAAGGGGAAGATTTGATTATGTTTTAGTCACGTATTATTTTGTTTTTGTCAGTCATGGGGCCTGAACCCTTGGCTTAGGTGCTATCCCTCAGCTCTTTAGCTCAAGGCTAGTGCTCCACCACTTGAGCCCAGTGCCACTTTTGGCTTTTTCTGCTTATGTGGTGTTGAAGGATAGAACCCAGGGCCTCATGCATGCAAGGCAAACACTCTACCATTGAGCCACTTTCTCAGGCTTCATGAATTTTTTTGTTGCTATGATAAAATACTTGACAGAAATATCTTAAGAGAGAATGGATTTATTTTGTTCAGTGTCACAGATTTTAAGCAATCATGGCAGAACAGAACAACTCATGTTGGCGATGGAGCAGGGGGAGGGGCAAGAGATGGATAAAGAATGCCTGGATGGCACGTTCTGTTTTTCTCTCCTTGAATTCTATATGGAAAGCCAGCCTATGGGTGGTGCCAAGCACATGCAGAAGGGATTTCTGCTTCAGTTAATCTGCTATGGAAAACCCACAGACACACCTAGAGTTGTGGTTTACTTATTAGCTGGGCACATCTAAACCCAATCAAATCAATCCCAATTAAGTTCACACTCAAGAATATCCACGACAGATATCAACTTCTTTTGCTTCCAAATTTACCTCCCTTGTTCCCTCAAAACCCACTTATTATCTATTATTCTTTTTTCATTTTTAGAGTATTTTGTGTGTTTCTATGTTTGTGCATGTGCATGCATGCATGTAAACACGCTGATACTGTGGCTTGAACTGAGGCTCTGAAAGGTCTCCCTTAAATTTGTGTTCAAAATAAGTACGATGCCCTACCATTTGAGCCATGCTTACAGTTCCAGCTTTTTTGGTGGTTCATAGGAGATAAGAGTCTCACATGCCAGTCTCTGGTGGCTCACACCTGTAATCCTAGCTACTCAGGAGACTTAATTCTGAGTATTGAGGTTCAAAGCCAGACAGAGCAGTATTCCTAACTCCAATTAACAATCAACTGTAATTCAAAGTGTTATTGCACCAGCCTTGAGGGAAAGGAGCTCAGGTATAGCACCCAGATCCTGAGTACAAACCCCATAACATACAATGAAACTAAAAGTCTCACAGACTTTCTTGCCTGAGCTGACTTGCACTCTGATCCTTAGGTCTCAGCCTCCTGAAGAGCTAGGATTGCAGATGTGTGTGAGCCACTGTCACCCAGCTTTCAGACTCTGAGTGAATGGATGTTCCTACCATTGCCAGAACTTTTTGCCTTTCATGGAGCCTGCAAGATGCAGAACAGGGTCAAAGCTGGGTGTAGAGTGGCTTGAACCAGTGTGGAGGTAAGAGCTGGTTATCTCCATAGGCTGAGTGTCTCAGATATTTGTCTCCCCTCCTTGGAGGCCCACATCAGTCAGACCTTGGGGCCTTCCAGAGTAGCTCTGTAAGTCACTGGGGGATGATGTATATGGAGTTACTCAATCAACTAATAGAGTGAACAGGATCAGCAGGGCTCAACAAGCTTTCTGGGCTGTCAGAGGGCCATTTGCTGAATTCATCCAATATTATGGTTGAATAGTCTCAGTATTATGGATGTGAGCCTCCAGAACCTAGCTTCATGCTGCTTTTTAAAATTTATTTTCACTTTATGAAATTACTAATACAGTCATGGTTACAAAATGAATGAGGGAAAATCTGAGTTGTCATCTAGTTTTTCTGATTCATTAGCCTGTGCTTTCCCAGAGTGACTGATATCTCATTGTCTAAGAACTTCCTAGTTTTCCACAGTCTATACTATTCCCATAACCTCCCAAACTGAGACTAAGTGTTGTTTGTCTTTATGACTGTCCGGCTGGCTTTCTTTGCACATAACCTTATTTACACATTTATATAACGTGTTTTCCTCCTGCGGGCATTGCATTTA
This sequence comes from Dipodomys merriami, assembly GCF_024711535.1. Taxonomy (NCBI): domain Eukaryota; kingdom Metazoa; phylum Chordata; class Mammalia; order Rodentia; family Heteromyidae; genus Dipodomys; species Dipodomys merriami. The sequence goes on along the minus strand of NW_027206403.1, from coordinate 189,307 downwards.
CAAACTTGTCTCATGACATACATTACTACTACCACTGCTATTATTATTATTACTACTACTACTACTTTGAGGTAGGAATGCCATTATGTTATCCAGGTTGATTTCAATCTCAGGAACTCAAATGTTCTTCCTCCCTCAGCCGCCCAAACAGCTAGGACTATAGATACACAACATTATATTTTCTCTTTCCTTAGTAAAAACATAACCCATGCCCTTTTTGTTTCATTTTTTAAAAATTTTGTGATGATCCTGGAGCTTGAACTCAGGGACTGGATGCAGTTCTGAAGTTTTTTGGTCCAGGCTACTTCTCTACCAATTTAGGCCATGTTCCAGTTTTAGATTTTTTGTGATTAATTGGAGATAAGAGTTATATGGATTTTACTGCATGGGTTGGCTTTGAGCTATGATCCTCAAATCTCAGCCTCTTGATTAGCTAGGATTACAAGCCAGAGCCACTGGCACCTGGCTTGAGCACATTCTTTATGAAAGTATCTCCCATGGTAAGGGACTCAATCAGATGACCGTTTTGCCACATTCCTCATGTGTAAATCTCCCAGGAGAAAGAATAGAAGACATAGCTTTGTGCAGTTCATAAGCAGATAGAGTCACAAGAGTTCTTCAATCCCTTACTGTCTTCTCCATCTAGCCTTTCCTTTTGAAGATGGTATCTTTTTAAATAGGGATACAGGTGGACCCATTGCAACAATGAGATGTACAAGTCATTATGTCGATAAGGAACTTTACAACTTTGGTGTGGAAGGGAGTCCTGGGAGCATTGGCTGTGGAGCGGGGGAGGGTGAGGATGGGAAGGCATGGGAAGGGGAAAAAAGGAGGAGGCTACAATGCTTGATAAGAAAATACTCACTTGTCCGTTGTATGGCTAGTAAAGATCTTCTCCCAATCGGTGGGCTTTCTATTGATCTTGCTAGCTATGTCATTTGCCCTGCAGAAGCTCTGCAACCTTATGCAATCCCATTTGTCCAACCTTTCTTTGATTTGTTGTGTTTCCGGGTCTCTATTCAGAAAATTTCGGCCTGAGCCAAGGAGACCTAGGGTTTCTCCTGTTCCATACTGTAATGTTTTCAGAGTGTCTGCTTTGAGTTCAAGGTCTTTGATCCATTTGGAGTTGATTCTGCTGCAGGGTGATATATAAGGATCTAGCTTTAGTTTTCTACATGTACTTAACCAATTTTGCCAGCACCATTTACTGAAGAGGCTGTCTTTCTTCCATTCTATAGTTTTAGCTTCCTTATCGAAGATTAGATGGCTATAGGTCTGTAGGTTCATTTCTGGGTTTTCAATTCTATTCCATTGGTCCTGAGGTCTGTTCTTATGCCAATACCACGCTGTTTTGATTACTATGGCTTTATAGTAGAGTTTGAAATTTGGTATTGATATTCCTCCAGCAGTGTTCTTTCCATTGAGGAGCGTTTTTTCTATTCGGGGTCTTTAATTGTTCCATATGAATTTTTGGATTGCCTCTTCTATTTCCTTGAAGAATGAGGGTGGAATTTTGATAGGTATCGCGTTGAATTTGTAGATAGCCTTGGGAAGTATTGCCATTTTCACGATGTTAATCTTGCCAATCCAGGAGCATGGGAGGTTTTGCCATTTTTTAAGTTCTGTGTTGATTTCCTTTTTCAAGATTTTAAAGTTTTCATCATAGAGGTCCTTCACTTCTTTAGTTAAGTTAATTCCTAGGTATTTTATTTTTTGTTGGGCTATTACAAATGGAGTTGCTTTCCTAATTTCAGCCACACTATTCTCATTGTTGGCATACAGAAAAGCCATTGATTTTTGGGGGTTAATTTTATAACCTGCTACTTTGCCAAAGTTTTGAATCAGCTTGAGTAATTTGGGAGTGGATTCTACGGGATTCTTTAAATACAAGATCATGTCATCTGCAAAGAGGGAGAGTTTTATTTCTTCTTTCCCTATTTGGATCCCCTTTATGTTTGCATCTTGTCTTACTGCTGTAGCTAGGCCTTCTAATACTAGATTGAAGAGAAGTGGAGAGAGTGGGCATCCTTGTCTTGTTCCTGAGTTAAGAGTAAATGGCTTTAGTTTTTCACCATTGAGTATAATGCTGGCTGTAGGTTTGTCATACACAGCCTATATTGTATTGAGGAATGTTCCATGGATTCCTAATTTTTCCAGAACCTTCATCATAAAGGGGTGTCTCATATCTGAAATATACTTGGAACTCAAAAAATTAAACCACCCAACAACAAATCCTCAAAGAAACAACTGCCCAATAAATAAGTGGGCGAAAGACTTAAAGAGAAGCTTCTCTGAAGAAGAAAGAAGGATGGCCAATAGACACATGAAGAAATGTTGAACATCCTTAGCCATAAAAGAAATGCAAATCAAAACGACATTGAGATATCACCTCACACCAGTTAGAACAGCAAAAATCAAGAACTCTAACAACAACAGATGCTGGAGGGGATGTGGACAGAAAGGAACCTTACTTCATTGTTGGTTGGAATGTAAACTTGTTCAGCCACTTTGGAAAGCAGTATGGAGGTTCCTCAAAAGACTTCACATAGATCTCTCCTATGATCCAGCAATCCCACTTTCGGGCATTTACCCAAATGTTTACAAACAAGGCCACACTAAATCTACCAGCACAACTATGTTTATTGCAGCTTTATTTACCATAGCTAAGATATGGAACCAACCCAGATGCCCCTCAGTAGATGAATGGATCAAGAAAATGTGGTATATATACACAATGGAATTCTATGCCTCCATCAGAAAGAATGACATTTCCCCATTTGTTAGGAAATGGAAAGGCTTGGAAAAAATTATATTAAGTGAAGTAAGCCAGGCCCAAAGAAACATAGGTCCCATGGTTTCCCTTATTTGCAATATCTAGTATAGGTATGAGTCAAGCGGAAAAGGTCAGATAATGTGATGTTAGGAAAACGAACCCTTAGATGTGTATTTTAATGTTTTTGCTTCTTTAATGCATGTGTTTCTAACGCATTTATAAGATTATCTCTGTGTTGCTTTGTATGTCCCTCCCCCACAGTGTAACCCCCGCTTTCACTATATTTGATACCAGTATAACATGTGGAGGAGATGGGGACAAACAAGTCGTTTAAGGATTCAGGTGGACCTGTTGCAACAATGAGAAGTACAAAATGTCATGTCAAAAACAGCTTTACAATGTCGGTGTGGGGGGGAGGGGGTATGATTGGGTGGGGGGAAGGGGGGAGGCTGGGAAGGGAGGTGAAGGGTAAACAAAGGAGGAGGCTGCAATGCTTGGTAAGAAATGTATGCATTATCCCGCCCATGTAATTGTAACCCCTCGGTACAGTATGTTCTCAAATAAAATAAAAAAAAATAAAATAAAATAAAAAAAGAAAAGAAAAGTACTCACTGTGTTGCCCATGTAATTGTAACCCCTTTGTGCAGTATTTTCTCAATAAAAACACCCTGAGCAATGTATTAAAATCCTTAAAAAAAAAAAAAAAAAGGAGCTGGGTGTGGTTTTGTCTGTGTGTGTGTGTGTGTGTGTGTGTGTGTGTGCGAATGTGTGTGTTTGTCTGTGTGTGTGTATGTGTGTATGCCCTTGTACACACATATGCACATGTTGCCCCTTGTTCGTTTGATCTTTTCTAATATCTCACATAATTCTTTGAGCTCATTAGCTCAGAGCAAAAGCTGCCACCAGATATTCAAATTCAACAACCGGGCACACCCTGGAGAGCCCCATGATTGACCTTTCCCCCATGCTGGTCAATGAGACACATATTGATGTCCTGCAATTTTATCTTTGATTATTCTGGATGCCTGATGGCCTCTGTCCTCCAGGTTCAATTTCTGGAATTAGACTAATGTTAATGCAGCAAGATACAGAGATTATGGACTGAGTGAACTTATTTTACTAAGATCAGATTATAAATAATTAAGTAGAAAAAAATGAAGACCAGCACATGTGGAATTAAAAGGACTACATCTAGACAGTGAAAGTTCAAGGTGATTGGTAAACTTGTGGTGTATATACAATAGATAGGACGTAAAGCATTGTTGAATGAAGTTGTAGAATTTTTGGTTTAGTATACTCATTTAAAGAATGAGAATGAGAGTCAAACTGAGGTTAAGAACAGAATGATGTCCCAATATCCCCCATTGCTAGACCTACTTGTTCTTTTCTAATCTGAGATGTTATCATCAAACTACTTATGTGCTTGGATGCGCTTTGGTTTCTTGATCTTGGTCCATTAAGTGATCTGAACAGTACAGAAAGAATTATTTTTTAACTAATTGGAAAAAGGTATTGAACATAATACAGATTATTCCATTAGGACCACAAAACCATTCTTACAGTCCTATCTGTCTGCATTTCCACTGGACCCCTGTAAACAACCACTTAAGCAATATCATTTCAAACATTTACTCATCCAATATGGATAAATCTTCCATTCAGTTGCACATACTATTCTAAGACTAGAGGACAGAAAAACATATGTAAGAAATGGACCAGGGAAATTATCTCAGAGTAGAAAGAGGTAAGCAACCATTATTCTTTCTCTGGCTTCTGAAGTTCCAAAAGCAAGCATGTTCTCCTCAGACTTTTTGCCCCTGGAGAGACTCAGACTGCACTTCCCAGTTGTGACTGGAAGAAATAAAATGGATAGTTAGGTTAGTTGTAGTGATTGTAGGGCTTATGAAATACATGGGACATATTCTAATATTTATAAAATATGACAGCTACCATTTACAGTCAGGAAGTAGCCCAAGTGCATACAGCAAATAAAACACTAAAGGTTTGTAAGAAATCTGAGGTTTTTGAGAGTTTTTTTTTGGTTTTTTTGTTTTTTTGGGGGGGTGGTTCGGTCGTGGGGCCTGAACTCTGGACCTGGGCGCTGTCCCTCAGCTCTTCAGCTCAAGGCTAGCACTCTAGTACTTGAGCCACTGCACCACTTCCGGATTTTTTTTCTTTTTGCTTATGTGGTGCTGAGGAATCAAACCCAGGGCTTCATGCATGCAAGGCAAGCACTCTACCACTGAGCCACCTTCCCTGCCCCCTTTTCTATGTTCAAAGAACATAACTTAAAACAAAAAAGAACATCATTTTTCCACATTACTAACCACTCATTATCCTCCCCTCTCCAAAGGACAGAAATTTCATAGAGCAGTAGGAGACAGGCACAGAAGCTCGCTCTCCTTCCTATAGCTGTAATTGTAGAGATTTCTGCCTGCCAATAGTGGGAACAAGAATAGGCTCCCATATTCCTCTCATAAACAAGACAACAATCGGCTAGTTTTAATGGAACTTGTCAGTGTGGTGAGGGCAGAAGCAGCAGCAAATTGGTAGGCAAACCCTGAAGAGCTTGTGTGCATACTCAGGTTTGCCCCTTTGAACAGCTGTGTAGAAATGCAGAATTGTCTACAATAGTCTATTAGCCAGAAAAACTGTCCCATCTACAGCTGTTATACTGTGTCACTTTAGATGTTCTATTTTTATTAACAATTATCAGATATGCAAATAGTAAGTGTGAGAACCAGGGGAAAAGATTGCTATTATGAGAGAAGCAAGGTATCAGATTTAATCCATATATTTCAGAATACTAAAAACATAACAATAACATAGAGGAAATAGAGTCTGTTGGAAGATGACCCCATGGCAGAGGTAGGGAAAATGGTGAGAATGTACATTTAAAAAGTGTATACATATTCATATGCTGATGGCACATACCTGTAATACTAGCTTATCAGGAGGCTGGATCTGAGGATCAGGGATTAAAGCCAACTTGAACAGGAAAATCCATAATAGTGTAATCTGCAATAAATTAATCAAAATAATGCTGCCACAGTTGGGAACTTTCCCCGTGTATCCAGGCACTCCTCAGACCTAGGGTCTGGCAATGTTGGACCCCATATAAGGCACAATTCCTCTGGGGTGGCAAGCCACATTGTGGGAATTGTAGTCTCCTTTGGAGTACAGATTCTTTGAACATGTTGTTGTTGTTGTTGTTGTTGTTGTTGTTGTTGTTGTTGTTTACTTTTTGGAAGGGTGGGTTGGAAGAACTGATGGTACATGCACCTCCCCGCCCACTGATCACTCGGTAAATTCTAGTTTCTTCCCCTTTGTTGGTGCTTGAAGTGCTCTGAAGTGCAGTTTTGCACTTTTTAGTTGGAGCCCCAAGGCATGTGCCCAGTCTCTCTTCAGTGGACCTTGATAACTGCAACTTTCCAACACTAAGAAAGTGGTGTAGTACTCCAGTCTCTTAACCCTCTCAAGGGTTGTCTGTTTTAACCATTCTGTGGCCAGCTCTCAACATTCTGAGCTGTTGGTGGGGAGTTGCCACCTGTTAAACCTTTACCACTTTCAGCTCAACTTCAGAGTTCCCTGCAGAAAATCGGTAGCAAAAAATTGCTTTTTCTTACTCTATTGTCTTTTTTGGTCTAAACTCTTTTCATATGGTAGTGTTTTGTTTTTCCTATTGACTCCCTTTGAATATTTTCATTCATTACCAGTATAAGATAAAATATGTCTTGGAATTTTAAAAACTGCAATGACTAGGGTTTTCATATTTGAAATCTCAGTAATGGCAAAATATGAAAGACATTTGCTCCATAATAGACTTTGATCTCTGAGGAACGTCACTACTAGCTAACATGTGTGGCAACGTATACTTAGGAATCCACTGGCGGAAGTATTCCTTGAATATGTGACACATTTGACTAATAGTCAATAAAAACATCTAGAAAAAAAGCAAGGGGCTGGGAGCCATAGGAGTGGTACACGCATGCATGCATGCATGCACATGTACACACAAAGCACACACACACAAAAACAAGGCTGTACATGCCCCATAATGGGATAGCCTTGGACACAATTCCAGACTGGACATTGTAATATAGCTGGTGATGGAGATCTCAAACAATTTCAAGCCCCAGGACTCCAGTTTCTTTATGGGTTCCTGGGGATGACAGCCCTACCTGAGCCTAGAACTCCCAGCCACAGCATAGTTCTCTGAAAGTCACCAGTATTGTAAATGTGTTTTAATTGTTTTGTCTGTTTTATTTTGGGGGCTGGAACTAGGGCTCAAACTCAGGGCCTTAATGCTGTCCCTGAGCTATTGTGCTCAAGGTTAGTACTCTGCCAGTTGAACCACAGATCCACTTTGTGGCTTTTGGTGGTTAATTGAAGATAAGTATTTCATAGACTTTCCTACCTGGGCTGCCTCTAAATCAAGAGTTCAGCTCTCAGCTTTCTGAGTAGCTAGGATTACAGGCATGAGCTACGGGTGCCCAGCTAAATAACTATATTCCTTTATTAATGAGAAGTCTAATAATCCATAAAGCCATGACTGAAATAATAACTGCAACCATGGCACACTGAGAAACCACAGAAGGTAGTCTCTCACCCAGGATCCATTACCATGCAGTGGGATTGAGCTTCCTGTGGGGCTCGTGAAACTCTCATGATGCCAGCTCCATTCATCCAGGGTACAGCAGACCTGTTAATCAGCCCAGGCTGAAGAGAGATTAACCCTACCTGCAGATCCTGGGCTAGGATTAGCAGCCCTGGCTAGGGCTGTCCTCCAGTTCTCAATTGAAGTTGGGAAAGAGAAGAGGTCTCAAAGAGGGATCCAGGTCAGGCATTGGTACCTCACCTCCTTTCCCCATTCCATTGCACATGCTACAGAGGCTCCCTCCATTCCCCATTCCACTGTGGTTGTTGGGAGAAGAGTGTCATTTAAGTCTTTCTCTCTGACACATGTATGTGATGCAGAGGCATACACACAATTTGCTCACACAACTCAAACACTGTCAGGGGCAATTAGCTGCTACAGGACATACTTCTAGCTGCCAAGTTGACCTCAAGGTAGTAATTAGGGCATTTGATAAGCTCCAATTGATTAGCACTGTACCAAAGATCCTTCTATGTTTAAGATACCAGAAAGGCCAGAGAGCATCCTCTTCTTCTAAGACCAGCCAACAATCAGTCAAGTCTGACCCTGACATGAATTATCCACTTCCTACAGGACCAGGAAAAACCCTTAAGTACATCTGAAATGTCCCACTCATGAAGCAATTCAAGCAAGCATACACTTACCAGGAGATGAGAGAGTGGCGTGATGGGACTGAGCAAAAAATTTCTAGCTCAAACCAGGTACCAGTGGTTCATATGTGTTATCATAGCTACTCAGAAGGCTGAGATATGAGAATGTTGGTTCTAAAGTAGCCCAGGCAGCAAAGTCTGCAAGACTCCAATGAATCACCAAAAAGCCAGAAATGGAACTTTGGAACAGGTGAAAATCTAAAAGACAACACCTAGGATCCGAGTTCAAGACCCAAGATCTGAACACCCATGTATGTGCATGTGCACGCGTGCACACACACACACACACACACACACACACACACACACACATACACACACACACACGCACACACACGCACACACACACACACACACACACACACACACACACGAAGGAAAAGCTGCTAATTTTGCCCAAATTCATGTTACACTTGCACAGGTACACAAGTTTCAAAGAGGCAGAAACAAATATGGTCACAGTTTGGAATGCCGCGGGTTTGAAGTAAACACACACCAGGGTGGAGAGGGGGACCAGAATTCCCAGCCCCACTGCTTCTAGGCACTCACCTATCTAGCTCACCACCTCCAAGTGTGCCCTCAGCCTGCTGCTTGTACAGAGCCCACAGCCCTATGTTGGACACTTCTCCTTCTTTCTCTTCAGACCAGTCAGCCCCGCTGGCCAGCAGCCTAGCTTCATGCTCTCAATCTACGTGGTTGCAGCGGAAACAACTCACCAAACCACCCGTGCTCCACTCCCTCAGCATTTCCACTGCTCAACAGCTCTTGAGCTGGCCACTGAGTCACTTCCCACAGGGGGAGACACTGCAGCCAATGCCAGTGTTGGGCTCTGTGGGGCCACCAAACACACGATTGCCTCTTCTACTACTGCTAGAACATGCCTGTATCTGTCGACTTCCACCTTCTTATGGAGTGTTCTAGCCTATCCAGATGCGACCAAGGGGTGCGACATCAGATATTCACCCATTGGGAGCTGCAGTGGTACATCCTGCTCCTCTGTGGCTCCCCCACCCACAGGGCAGTGAAAAAGAGGCTGAGTTGAGTTGTTGGGGTTTAATTGGTCCATCCTTGGCATGGTTCCCTTGTGCTCCAGGATCCTATCCCTGCCTCCTCTGCTGTCGCTATGGTCCAGGAGTCAGGAAGTCGTACTCCCTTGGGCCTTGGGAATAGTGCTGGAGCCCCACCATTGCCCAGCCCCCGTGCTCTGGGGATCTTCACTCATCTTAACTTAGGCCTGAGGACACCAAGATCTGATTTTATCCTTGGGATCCCAGTGTCTGTTGGCATTCTTCCCACCTCAGTGCCTCAGCAATTCCCTCTTTCTTGGGGCAGCCTATAGACCCGAGCTCCACCCAGATCTGAGCTTCTTTTGACTTACTGTTCCTGCCAGGATAGCTGGCCACTCCCACTCTCTGTCCAGATCTACCTGAGCCTGCAGAGACCCTCCTCTACCTTTAGCCTCAGAGTTATGGGCTACCAGCTGGATAGGGTTAGTTGCCATCTTGCTCCCTATCCCTTGGACAAGACGGCTCCACTAATAAATCTCTTTACAAAAATCCTCCTGTATATGCCTGTCTCCACGTGGACCCCTGGGATGGCCCAGATGGATTCTTTCAGTGTCCTCCCCGTGAAATGGGGTCCACACTGTGATACTTGAGCAGTTTTGCTCACAGGCCTGGATTTCCTCCTGTAGAAGACATCAGATGTTGGGAATGTACATGCCAATCTGTAAACAAGAGTGCAGTCAATGAACACCACACTGTGACACCTGTCTTCCATACCTATCAAGGCTGTGGAGAGGTGATCCAAGCATGTCTGCTGGCCCCTTCCTCATGCAGGTCCAATTCCACTCATGGCCTCTGGATACTCAGCACGTGGTGAGCCCTTCTGGAAACCTCTGGTTCAGGGTATTTGGCAAGTTATCAGCCAGCATCCATTTGTGCCAGAACCTGTGCCAGGCTCCAGGACAATATGCAGGGCAGTCAGAATCTCCAGGAGTTGAAATGACTGAGGGTTGAAACAGTAAACAAATAGGCAGTCACCCAAAAGAAGCTAATGTGTGCATCACTGTGGTGAGGGCTCTGAAGAAAGACTTCACCACAGAGAATCAGGGTCCCCTTCTCCAGTGCTCATCCATTAACTGCTTCCTCCCTAATGCCCTCCTCTCTGCCACACTCCACATGTGCTCTCTTCATTCTCTGCTTCTCCAGCCCAAGCAATGATCCTGGAGACTTAACTTCCCCAGCCCTACACCTGCATCCTGAGGACCCTCACCTCCCAGCATCCCATTTCCGCTAGCTCTAGGATGAGCAGTAAGGGGTCAGATTTGGAGACATCAGAGCTTTAGTCTTAACATCTGTAATAAAATGTTGAAGGCTTGGGTCACCTTGGGTGGAGTTCACATTCCTGGGACTGACACACAAGATTTAATCAAACCAGGCAGTAGTGGCCCAAGCCTGTAATCCCGGTTACTCAGAAGGCTGAAATCTGAAGATTGATCTTGATTTGAAGCCATCTTGGCAGGAAATTCCAGGATACTCTTGTCTCCAGCAAATTACTCAGAAAAGGCAGGAAAAGTGTTGTGGCTCAAATGGTAGACCATTAGCCTTAAGCACAAAGATGCTCAGGAAAAGGCTCAGGAACAGCACCCAGTTCAACTCTGGTAAAGCACCCAGTTCAACTCAGGAAAAGCACCTGAGTTCAAGCAACAGTACCAGCAAAAAAAAAAAAAAAATAGACAAAAACTCAAAACTTAACAAAAACAGGTAATCAACTCCCCTGTCTTCCTTACCCCTCCTTCTCAGCACAGTGCTGGCTTTAGGTGCTCTGCCATAGTGCTGTTGATCAGGCAGATCTTTGCACACAGAAACCCTGCTTTTTCTCACTTGCATCGGCCACCTCATTCATTCTCCATTGTAAGTGGAACATTTTTGCTAAAGGCTGATGTTCCATGGTTGCATCCCACCTCTACTTCTCTCTTTTTGGTAGTTAATTGGAGGTAAGATTCTTAGAGACGTTTCTGCCAATTCTGACATCAAAACTCCATTCTTAATTTTCAGCACTCTGAGAGCTGGTATTATAAGTGTGAGCCCCTGGTACCCAGCAAATTTGAATATTTTTTATACCTCAGTATGAGAATACCTAAATAATATTTTTAATCTGGTTTATTTAAATCACAGTATTTTAAAGATTCATTCATGTTGTAGCCTGGATCAGAATGTCATTCATATTTAAGCTTGAATAATATTCCCTTGGATATACCACAGTTTATCCATCAATGGACATGTGTGTTTCTACCTTTCCACTACTGTTAATGTCATGAATAATATTGTATATCTTTTACATTAAGCACACTACTATAACAGAGCGCCGGAGGCAGCCTTTCATAATTAGCACAGGTGAACTATGGGGATTCACCTGTGGCATTCATTTATGAGACCCTGTATACTCTGTGAGGTCCGTATGGTATGACCAACTTAAAACTGTTTATTTTTCCTAGTTACACTGATTTTTCTGTTTTCATAAATAAATAAATATCCAACAACTTGACATATCAGGCAAGGACTTTGCAAATTGGCTCTGCTCTTCTCTAAAAACTTCTTCCTCTGCAATTTTGTGTGGATTTGGATTGTTTGATGGCTCCTGATTATATCCTAGCTACTCAGGAGGCTGAAATCTGAGGATCCCTCTTCAAACCTAGCCTGGGCAGACAAATCTGACAGACTCC